>NC_041393.1:534414932-534427257 GCF_002162155.2 Triticum dicoccoides | reverse complement strand
CATATATTAAAACTAAAAAACTTTGCTGCGATTTTTTATTTTTTTTATTTTGTTTTTTGTGAGGTATATCTATCAAACATTATACAATTTAATCTTGCTTCTAACCGTGGAGGGATTGACAACCCCTCTACGTGTTGGGTTGCAAGTATTTGTTGTTTGTGTGCAGGTGTTGTTTACATAGTGTTGATTGGTTCTCCTACTGGATTGATAATCTTGGTTTCATAACTGATAAAAATACTTGTCTCTACTGTACTGCATCATTCTCTCCTTCTTCGAGGAAATCCCAACACAGCTCACAAGTAGCATCCACGGAGCATAAATACCATCAACCGGATAATACCTCATATTGTAGTCATGACCATTGAGAGTATAGTTGCACAGAGGACTTGTCCCGCATTCAACATAGAGAACAATAGGGATGGTTGCAACACGTTGATGCCATTGTGAGACCCGGGCATGCCAAAGTGTGAAATCCAGAGGTCTTGTGATGCAACTACTTCAAGAATGATATTAGGCTTCTTAACATGACCTCGATAATCCTCCTATTTAACAGATGGGCATTTCTTCAATTTTGATTGCGTGCAATCAAGGGATCCGAGCATACTTGGCCACTCTCTTTCCTCCAAGAGTGTCATGAGCTTTTTGGTGTCTGCGACAACTGGTTCTCTGAAGTACTGTAGTCCAAACACCTTTACCATCGCAATAGCAAGCATGACCATGTCATTTCCGCATGTGCTTTTGTATATCCGGAGGTACTCGTCCCACGAATTTGCGGTCATGCCATAGGCCCCAATGCAGTTGTGCACTTCTGATAACCATAGAAGCCAATGGTTCCAACGGTGTCCTTCAAGATAAAGTAATCATCTTAAGTTCAAACACCATTATAGAGCGATCGGAAACATATATCTGCATCTGAAAGCGCCGACCGCATCTGAAAGCGCCGACAAAAATGGTTCGCAAATAGGGTATCAGGGACAAAGTAGTCGTCCATCAGCATCAAATGCCCCCTGTGCCCTATTCCGGTTCAACACTCGATATCTCTTGATTGGTCCCTTGAAATTGAGAACTTGTTCCTCCGCACGCTCTACGTCTGCAAGGACCACTCTCGTCACCTTTCATCCTCATCTAGGACGAATCCGTTAAGTTGTTGCATTTGGCCAATCGTCATGCGTGGTGTCCGCCATGGACAACATCTGCAAAGGCAAAAAACGCCTAGGGAGCGGACCATACCTGGGTGGGTGGCGGACAAACAAGGGATGAAACGAAAGGCAAATCACGCCTAGGGAGTAGACCATACCTGGGTGGGTGGCGGACAAACAAGGGATGGAACGACAACGGACTCCGGCAAGGCGGTACAACGGTAGCACCAGTCTAGGAGGGAGCGGATACAAAGCAGGAGGGGGAGGTCCGGACGCTCAAAATCTTCCCTCGGTTTGGTGCCGATTTGCAGGAATTCGAGTCGCTGCATTGGATGGCAGCTGTGTCCGTACGTTTAGTGGCGGTTTGGTGTATAGCTTCCGAGCTGCCGTTATAGTGCAAATATAATCGCACGATGATGAAACGAGACCCGGATTTATGTGGTCCTGCAGCGTAGGAAATACGCTGATGTGCTTTACCTGTCATGACACACATTGTAGTCTGAGGCTCTGAGCTCGCTCACGGTTCAGCTGGGGCGGCGCATTGAAAAGATTGCATTAAACCCACGATCAAAATAAACGCTTAGTATTAGTTTGCTGAAGACTGGTCGAGGATGAGATATTAATAATCATTAAACAAGGTACACAACCGTTGCAAATCTCTTGGAGCAAGGACAGACCTCAAACTATGAAGAAATCTAAGGCAGCTGGCCAATACTGTTTTATAAGAATGAGAAGATAATCAAATGAAAAACAGTACGCTGACCTCCAAACCGAAGAAATGCTAATGCCATAACGGTAAGTGTATGTGAAACCACGCAGCTCTAAGATCAAATAAGATCAGAAATCCCATAGATAACATATACCTTCAACAAAATTGTGTTTCAAGGAAAACTATCTGTAAAGTACACAGCAAGGTCGAAAATGGTGTCATCAAGGTGTGCAGCCACGAGACTAGTTCAAACACCTCCGCTCTCTCATCTATCCAGGTTACTTGTGAAGGGCTGCCCTCGATTTGTCTCATTCTAGATCCTGAAATGTCTAGCTAGGCCCAGCAACCTCGAATCTATTTGTTTTTCTTGGCTTTGTCCTTTGCAAACGCGGTACCCTGCAAGGCAGAACAGATTGGTGTTATATCGATAAGCTTTAGCACCGGACTCAGCTGAACAAAGATATATTGGTGGAGGTCGAATGATACCTCCAGCCACTCGTCCATGTTGGCATCAGTTGTTCCAGTTCCGAGTTCCACCTTGGGGCCTTTCTTTGTTTTCTACATCACATAAACAAGTATATAGAATAAATACACAACACTGAGACGAGAGCTAAATAACAATTATGCATCTCAAAGCATGCGATCCTGCTAAATCAGCTACAGGATCTTAGGGACTCCTAAGCTACAAAGCATGGACACGGCTGGAAGTGCCGAACTACCGTTCTGATACGGCAGGATACGGGGATACGGCGGGATACGCGAACTTTGCAGTATCCCCCGAATTTCGATTTTGAAAAAAGAAAAAAACACAGGGATACGGCAGGACACGTGCGGGATACGTTTGGGACACGGCCTGGCCCAAAACAGCCTCGGCCCAACCCAGTATACATAACCTACTTGCAGGAACTCCCGCACGCTCTCGTCTCAAGGATGAGGTGCTCCCTCCCAGCCTCCCCGCGCCGCCAGCCTCCTGGATCGAGGCCGCCGCCGCCGGCGGCGACGACGACGCCTGGATTCGACCGGCGACCACTGGTGCTACCCCAAGCCTCGCAGGTAACACAGCAGCCTCTCCCCTCTCCTCTTTCCTCAACCTCTTCCTCTTTTATTCTTCAGATTTGCTTGTGCTGCTGGATGTTGCTTGCTTTTTTTTGCGGGAAGCTGGATGTTGCTTGCTGGCTTGCTGCTTGCTTGTGCTGCCGCTCATGCTTGTGCTGCTGCTGCCCATGCTTGCATTGTCTTCCAATTATGTCTTGTCTTCTAATCTTCTGTACTGTCTGTGTTTGATGTGTTTTGCAAGACAGATGCAGCTTGCAATGACAACATGACATGGGGGGATGAGGATCAATCAATCATCACTTGATAAAAGACACACCAAATGGGGCACTATCCTCTATTATGATCTCTTTCTCATTAATTTTCTCTCTTAGTTGCATATTATATGGCATATTTCTATTTTATTTTATATATACTCGCCGTATCCCCGAATGGCTGTTTTTAAAAAATGCGGTATCCCGTATCCCCTTATGCGTATCCCCGGCTTTCCGTCCCCGTGTCCGTGCTTTTTAGCTCCTAAGCAGTCACCAGGAAGTAGCCTGGATTAGCTGTTCAGATGATTCCACAATGGATATCTCATATTTCCAGAAGAAAAAGAAAAAAAAATAGCACTACAGAAACATAAAGTAGGGGAATGCGAATGAACAATCTCAGGGTTCAGTTCACTAGTTCAGCATAGCATATCACTGTCAAAAGAGGATTACCTTCGAGAGCTGTTGCACTTGACCATAAGCCCACAATCCTAGGAGACCAAGAAGTGCAATTCCAAGGGTAATAAGGAACACAGATTCAACACTCAGTAACCCTCCGACCTCAACAACCTCAATGGTGCCATTGTAGAATACGTTCTGATAAGGGTGCTGATCAATCTCGTACACAATGTAACCAACAAGATCATATGCTCCAGGCTGCAAGGGGACAAGCATCAGACCTTCATGAAGTAAGAAATGAGCATCTTCTCTTTTTATGAGAGGCATCTTCAGTCTTTAGTTGTTCCAAAGGTAAAGAAAATAGTAAGCTTGAGAATTGAAACCTGCAAGAATTTGCTCACGGCAAATGTATAGGGAAAGGTTGCTTGCACAGAGACAGGAACTGATGCATTGTAGAAACTCTGCAAGAAAGAAGACATGAAATCTTCAGCGAGAATGGTTCTGACTGTTTAAAAACATGATTGGCTCGGTAAAGTATAAACACGTGGCGATCACTTTATGTCCACACACTCGACTAATTCCATGTTAATAGTTTCAGAAATGAGATTGCCAAATCATAGTAGGATTCAAACATTTCTAGAACCCTTGCTACCCTGCACCCTGCCCACACGATGGCCATTAGCTCCTTCCGCTTCACACACACCCTTGCTACCCTGCACCCTACTCCACTAGGGGTCACACCCATCCAATCCAGGGCTATAATTATTTCTCAGTCTTCCGAAGGTAAAAACAAGTTCTTGGGCAATCAGAATTAAGTAAATGATGACTGAGTACGACAATTAAGATGATCCATAATTGACAAATGAGAGTTTCAGTTACTTCAGCTAGCATAGAACATAACTCAGCAAGCAACAAAACCATATGTTTCCTCACCTGAACTGTAAGGTTTTGTCCATACATTTTATGATCATAAGGAAGATGCAGGGTTGAATGGACAGCAACCACATTCAAATTTGATTCACCTGTAAACACAATATACAAGTGTGAGCGCGATCAACAGGAACTAGCATGGTAATAAAATATTCAGTGCAGAAAAATTGTGATTCTATCAAAAATATGCGGTTTACGTAAAAGTAGCTCTGTAGAAACATACAAGCAAGGATGACAGAGAACAGAAGTACTGAACTACTCAAACAATCTCATACATTGCATACCAACCAAATGTAGATGAATTTGCAGTAAGTTAGACATAAAGCAAAAAAAAAAAAACTGGCAGCACGCATGTGCATAAAAGAAAGAGAACTTCCACTGAGTAGTCCCAAGCACACCACAATCCAAGCCTAGTAGTAAATGTAGGTGCTAGAGAAAAGAATCGCAAGTTGGAGAAAACAGCCTTAGTTACCCTCATTTTGCAGGCCAACCAAGAGCTCAGTTTCTTCACCCGCTGGTACAACTGCAACCAAATAAAAAGATGGACATATTATTGATTTCTGAACTCAAGAAAGATGGGAACAAACTTTCAACATAAATGGTTGCTCTAGAAGTAATTCATATTTTAGTATGCAAATAGTAAATACATACAAAACTCTACATAATTCATGGAATCTTTTCATCAGCTCAATAAAAGTAACAAGTTTATAATCTTCTGAAAGTACAATGAGTGGCAAACATACATGGTCATATCATATTGAATATCAAGGTACATAATTCCAGTTGCTTAGAGATGGTTATATACAATTCTCATGACTGGTCATGGAAGAAGAGACTCAACAAAATTGCATACTATTAACTTACTTTTCCCAGCATTTTTGGGGAAGACACAAACAGTCTCCACACCAGGAGCAGGGCTTAAAGGCTCTTCACTGGAAACCGGAGTATCGTCACCCACATATCCTAGATCAGCCCCATCAACAACTTCTTGCATAGCAGCATCTTCCTCAGACTGAGCTCTAGCAACTGTAGGAAGAGAAGAAACATTTCAATCAGTCTTAGATGACACATGGAAGGAAAATGACTTGAAGCATCAATTGGGAGTCTTGATTGCTAAAAACAGAACACCACACGAGAGCACTCGTGCTACTAAGTTTGATCTCCTATTCATCAAAAAGAGTAAAGTAAATTGCAAATTTCAAACTGCTTGTTGGGACCAATTAATTTGCCTAGTTACAGCATTTAACTGTGGTATATAAAAATTAGAACCGAGTAACCACTACACCAATATACCCCTGAATTGCTAACCCATAAAGTATAGAGAGCTCGGAACATTTCAGAAGCTGCTAAATTCCCACGAAGATTCACTGCCGCAACATGCAAGCACGGCTAGAACATGCACGCGCTCAAAATAGCGTCCTCGTTTAAATTTCGCCCCCAAACCCCCCACCAACAAACCGGGTCTCTAGCCTCAGCCGGCCGCATCCAAGACCGCGCTCCGACGCACCGCACCTACGCCGCGCGCTATATCCAGGCGAGCGGAGCGATCTAACTAACCCGCCTAAAACCGGCCCGCTTCAAATTCCAGCCCGACCAGCACCACACCCTACAGGGCCCGATCGGCTCCAGCGCTCGCTCCAAATCGGCGCGCAGCCGGCGGATCTAGCGCCGCCCCGACGCGGAATTCCCGAGAGTACCAGACAGAGGAGCGGATCTGGGCGGCGGAGACCGAGAGGGACGCGTGGTTACCTTGGGCGAAGGGGGAGGCGGCGAGGAGGAAGGCGAGGAGGAAGGCGGAGAGCCAAACCCTAACCGCCATGGCCGGCTCAGTCAGATCGGATCAGGATGGAGGGAGAGGGAGGAGGTGGTGGTGCTGCTGGTCTTGGGCGCGTGGGTTTTTCCGGGGGGTGGACGTGGTGTGGCTACTAGTAGGAGGAGCAGAGGGAGTTGGCTGAGAGTTGCTGCCCATGCCACGAGGTCCACGGCCTCTAGTGACATGGAGGCCGGCGTCGTCATACCTTGCCGTGCTGGATTTTCCATTTCTTTTTTCCTCGGGTTTGTTGCTTTGGTTTTGGCACATTCAATTTGGTGTCCGGGGAGCGTGATCCGCGCTGTAGACCCTCTGACAGGTGGGGCCCGCTAGGTCTAGGTCTATCGTGCACATTTTTCTCTATCCAAAACTGGAAGACTTGTAGTACTCCATTCCTTTTTATTGCTCTGTATATGAACCTTTTTTTAAAACTATATTAACTTTGTTCTAAGCCAAGTGCTATATAGTTCGACTAAATTTATGAAAAATACTATAAATTTCCAATCATATTAATAATTGTATATGATGTGAAAATATATTTAATTACGAATCTAATGGCACTGATTTGGTAACATAAATGTTAATAAATAGATGAAACAGATGAGTACAAAAACATTCGTTACTGTTAATGATGTATAGCAAACAATTTCTACATTATCCTTGCAAAAAAAACAATTTCTACATCATCAACATTGAACTAAAGTTTGCAACAGAAAGTGCGAAAACAACTCAGCAAATATTTTGTCATATATGGATGTCATCTGTGTATCACACCTCAAGGGCCACACCAATCTTAAAGCACAAAGGAATGCTTGATTCAACCTGCTTAACTCCAACCAAAAGTGGTGAAACATTGCGTAGAGGCACAGCTACGGAAAGACGAGCTCAAGAGAGTGGAAGCGAGTATATGCAAAACGTTTCGATTATTTTAACAGCGCCAACAGTAAAACAGCAGCTGAATTATATCGTTCAGGCCGGAAGGACGAACGCAGCTACGACTATACTCCCTCCATCCCATAATAGCTTGCAAAAACGTCTTATATTATACTCCCTCCGTCCTAAAATTCTTGTCTTAGATTTTTTTAAATACGGAATACATCCGCATCTAGACAAATCTAAGACAAGAATTTTGGGACGAAGGGAGTACATTTCTACGGGTTCCACTGCCAGATAACGTAACAGCAAAGTTCAAACAAAGCATCCCCAAAGTGCTGTGCCGTCTCTATGGACTTGTGAAACCAACCGGACAAATGCGCCCAGCCTTTACACACTCGAGATACAACAAATGTATGTGAGGGTTGCTATTGTGACACACCACATCTAAGATAACAACAGTTCACGATTTGGTTTCGCGCCACGAATCACAGGCCCAGGAACATTGTATCACCATCGGTTATTTGGGACATCCAGGGATATAATGTATTTTCCGCTGCAGCGGCAATGTAACTGTAAGTGACATCAGTTGGACAAGTGCAGGTTTCTTATCTGGTGTGCCTGTCTTCCACCAGTTTGGATGGTTCAAATCCATGAACTTGCACTGCTCGCTCATCGCCTGGAGCTGGACATCCTTCTTGTCGACCATGGCATGTAGCCTAACATTTTCCTCAATCGCCTTCTGGACCTCGGCTTCTTTCTGTGCTTTCTCAGTCTCGAGCTGGCTAGTCCTTCTGGACCTCGGCTTCTTTCTGTGCAAAGGCAGAACCAGCAGAAAGTCAGACTTCTAGACTTGCCCAAGTCTATCTGCATCTTGTTGACCACTATAAATATCAAAAAACAGTTGGGACACAATCGAAGCATAAAACTGCTGCGTTTAGGAGATCAGTGCATTGAATTTGAATCTACTTAAAACATTTTATGTGGCAACAGCCTCCATCAGATATCAAGTGATAGAGGAGTATTAACTGTTTTAACCGATGGTTGCAATATATATAGCCAACGTAACTTTAAAAAGGCATATACAAACCTCTACCCAGATCTCTCACAGACAATGAAGTGGGTGAAGAAACTGATAACAAATGTGATACAGAGAGAAATCTAGTCATGCCATTTAAGTGCTAATCATAATATACTAGTATATGGTTGTGTGCCCTAAAGTCCATAGAAAAGATAGGGCTCATTTAGTAAAAAATAAACTGGAATTGCCAGCAGAAAATCACATATATAGTACTAACACAGCATTAGCATCATATATACTACAACAACAACAAAGCCTTTAGTCCCAAACAAATTGGGGATAGGCTAGAGATGAAACCCACAAGTTCTCGAAACCAACTCATGGTAACTCCGCCTATGTTGTCTCAACATAGCCGGTCCCAAGCCTGGGTAAAGGAGGAGGGTCGTGATAGTCTTGGCGAGCCAACATCAAAACTCAGCCACTCTTATGGAGATGAAACCCAGAAGAACATTAGCATCATGACTATTTTTGTTTTGCATCTCAAAGATACTAATGCTGACCGTATTACATAGTTCGATGCATAGCTGATTGAATATATTGTTAAGATGATAATCATGGTAATTACCAGTCTACCAAACTGATGCGTCAAAGTATCATGTGACAATAGAAGCACATCATAACATGCATGCCAGAATTTATGGAATGAATGGTTACTGCTGCTGCTTTGTTCAAAATTGGGAGGTTAAAATGAACTATTTCTACTCTTCTTTCATCTGTCATTTTCTTATAAGAGTTTGGCAAGGAAAATGAACCCATCACAATACATTCAGACAGGATGTAATTACTAGAAACAACATGAGACTTGTGAAAGTACCTGTCAAAAATCTTCTCCATTGTCTCAAATTGCTTCTTCGACGGAAAAAGATTTTCTCTAACATTAACAAGTGTGCTGACATAAGTTCTGAGCGAGTCAAAGTCATTCTTCACATGATTAAGCTCCTGCTCATTTTCAGCAGTGCGCTGCCTCTGTCGTGTGGTCTCCAGCCCCACATCTTCAACCCTATAAGATTTCATTCAGCATACCATTTTTACCCACTGCAAATTTCTACATCTCCTCGACTGTCACCGACATGGACTCAACCTGTGTGGTCTTCCTCCTGATCTCTTTCAACCTAATCCTCACAGTCCTTTCTCATTAGCAGTTTCAGACTCGGCCACAAACACTCGCTTCACAAGAGACTCTATGACGTCAGTCACCACACAGATGGACTTGAGAATGCCTTCATCCAGAGAATTGCAGTTTCCATGCGGCAGTTGTCCACACTTAGCATGGAGCCATCAGCCATGGGCATGCCCAGACCCTTAACTTCAATCGGCAATCTCATTAATATTTCTGATCCCCTTCTTTTATATCTTGAAGCAAATATGTGTCACCTCCAATAATCAATTACATTACCACAACAAAGTTAGACCAGGAAGTCCACAACAAAGTCATCATCACCTTGTGAGCTTACCAGGTCACACGAGGTGAACTATCTTAACATCTCATTTGTTGACTAACTGAGAAGTAAGATCATTGCTTCCAGTTTCTCTATAGGAAACCAGTGCTTTATGTAAAGACTTACTAAACTCACTGTTTCTGTATGCAAGAAGACCACTTATCCTTCTCATGCCTTCTGACATTCCAGATATCCCATAACAAGTTGACAAATCAATGCAAGTAACAGTGTCTGGTTTTAGCCCTAAAGCATGCATCCGCATGAACAAACTGAAAGCTTTATCCACCTCCCCACAGGAAGCATACACCTTGAAGGCAACATTGTATGCACATGGATCAATTGTCAACTCAGGCTTTGGAAGTTGCTCACAGACATTTAATGCAGCAGCATGCATGCCGGCCATGGAAAACAAGAATGCAAGTATAGCATGCTTGGCAGAACTCCTGCCATCACTGTATGCTGATTCTAACTGCAAAACTTCCTCTGATGAAATATTAATTTTATTCACTGCAGAAAATATCATCTGAAAGGTTGACGCATCTGGAAAGATGTTATCTTCCACCATTTTTTGCACCAGGTCTGCACAATCTCTCAAGTTGCCCTTGGCCACATAACATGCCATAACAGCATTGTATGCAGCACAGTCAGATAGTAAGCCTGAATTATCTAATTCATGAGCAATCTTAATGGACTCATTAAGCAAGCCCATGTTCTTGTAGAGAAACATCATGATAATGTATGAAACATCATCTTCCTGATTATTTCTCCTCAAATTGTCAAAGATTGCCTTAGCCTCAATGACCATCCCAAGTTTTGCATACAGGTTTAGCATGGTATTCGAGGCAATGATATCAGGGCCACCATCCATGTTCCTCATCCTTGTATACAAACCATGTGCTTCCTTCCAGCAATTGATCTTGCTGTAGGCCTTGATAACCGAAGTTAAGACAATATGGTTTGGAGTGATTCCAGATTCTTCCATCAAGTTGCCATAGTGCAGTGCCTTCTCCACTTGTCCTGTCTCCGCAAACATATTAATCAGCAAACCATAAACAACCACATTTGGTTCAACACCTGAGGCCTTCATTTCACTGTACAGATCTATAGCTTCAGATGCCAAGGAATTGCGAGAATAAGCTCTCATAACAGCAGAGTATGTGTCACACACCGGTTTAAATCCTGTGTCCTTCATTGTATGCAAGAGCTTCTTAGCTCTGTGTGGAAATCCACCGGCAGAAAACATCTGAATTAAGGAATTGTAAGTGCACTCATCTGGTGATATGCCACAGCCCTTCATGTTCTCAAGTAGAGAAATGACTCTATCATACTTTCTTGCTAAACCATAAGCCTTGACCATCACATTATATTCCACTATCTCCCTCTTGCCCCCAATCCCTCTATCACAGTGGAAAATATGCTCGGCTTCTTCCCAAAGACACCTATCTGCAAACGCATCCATGATGGCAGCAAAATTCTTGGATGAGACCTCCTCGCCTCTGCAATGCCTTTCAAAGAATGCATTTGCCTTATCAAGCAATCCCTGATCAATATACATCTTCATGACAACTGGCATGGACTGTTCATGAATGCTAGTGCCAGACTTGATAATTCCTTCTATCACATCTTCTGCTTCACGCACCAACTTCCTCTCACATAGCACCTGTAGCACAATCCTATAGCTCACAGCATCAGCACATAACCCGATCCTCCCAATTTGATGGTAGTATTTCAAAACTCCCTCCGCATCCCCCATTGACGCAAACAGCGTCATCATCACATTATATGTCCTAATATCTGGAGTGACCCCCCTGACGACCATGTTAGCTAGCAGCACCTCTGCCTCCTTGACGCTGCCACATGACCCAAATCCATAAATCATTATATTGAACGTACATATGTCTGGCATAACCTGATAAGCCAGCATGTCCACAAACATGTCCATTGCATCCTTGTGCCTCCCGGCCTTTCCATAAAGATCGATCATCGTGTTATAAGTTTCCACAAGCTTTGGCTTCCTAGGAACTTCCTGAATGACCAGTGCACCAGCAAAATCAAGTTTATCATGAAACACGTCGTCTATCAAGAATTTCATTGGTCCGTGTAAATCAACCGCTCTATATTCAAGATCAAGAAACTCAACATCGAACCTGCCAATGCACCAGTTATTGAAAAGGACGAGCGCGTCCATGTAGCGGCCACTGTTCTTGAGGATACGGACGAAGGTGTTCATGGATATCTCGTCGGGGGCAACACCCAGTGCGCGCATGTGCAGCAGAAGCAGGAGGGATTCCCGTGCCGAACCGGCCTTGGCGAGGGCATCGGCGAGCGCGGCGTAGGCTGGATTGGAGGGCGGGATGGCGTCTTCCTGGGACATCATGAGCCAGACGCGGCGGAGCTCGGGATACCGGCGCGCGCGGGCAAGGTGGCGGAGGAGCACGCTGTAGTGGACAGGGTTGGGCGCGTAGCCTGGGAGCGCGCGCACGCGGTCGAACAGGTCGTGGGCGCGTCGCCAGTGGCGCTGCCGCGAGAGAAGGGCGGTCTGCTCGCGCGGAGACATGGCGGCGAGGGAGTCATCGGACGGGTGGAGGGTGGCGGTGATGGGGTTCCTGGAGACGGTGGAGGTGGTGGCGGGGACGGGGGC
>NC_041393.1:534409917-534414633 GCF_002162155.2 Triticum dicoccoides | reverse complement strand
GCGGGGAGGAGGTTGGCGTGTGATCCGGCGGTCGGTGGCTTGCTGTTGCTGGCTCTGGTGACGGTGGTGCCGGCGGCCGGAGGGCAGGGGGCAGCGGAAGCCATGACGGCTTCGGGGAAGAGAGACCAAGAGAGTGAGTTTTTTTTTTTTACGGGGAGACGGGGGAGAGTTGCGTATCCGGTGCACACTTTTCCTATACTTCAAGTCTTCAACTAGTACTTCATTTCAAACATGTAATTCAAACTATGCAAAAAAAACATGTAATTCAAACATAGCAAATTCAACTACAAAAAGTCACTTTGGAACCCGGGTGCATTCGAGCCCTATTTTTTGAACTGTGCCAAAATGTTGTTTTGAAGTTTCAAAAAATTCTGAAAACGAATCAACATATTTATATGAATGTATATTACACATGTGTAACTTTTGATGCTGAAATAAGTAACCATGTGAGTTACACAAAAATGATAAAATCGTGATTTTGGAAAGATGAACAGCGTATGCATTATTCACTATTTGGAAATCACCATTTTGTCATTTTTGTATAGGTCGCATATTTACTTATTTTATCACCAAACTTTACACATGTGTAATATACATCCATATGATCACGTAGAATTTTTTTCAGATTTTTTTAAACCTTAAATGTGGTTTTCAAAGTATTTAAAATAAGGTCCTCCAATACACCCGGGTTCCAAAAATCCACTCTCATTCAACTACTACTACTTCATTTCAAACATAATTAAGCATAGTTCTAAACACAATTAAACATAATTCAACTACTACTTCAACTAATTCAAACTACTACATTCATCAAGTTACTACTACTACTACTACTTCAAACTACTACTTGAACTACACTGAAGATAATAAAACTACTCATCATCGGAAGGTGTGAAAACTGCGCCCATAACTCATCCTTGTCCAGGTCATCGCACCCCTCGTCCTCCTCCTCCGATTCACCCCAATCCAACGAGTCAGACTCAACGGGGATCACCGTCGAGGGGCCTGCCTCATCCTTCTTCTTCTTCTTCTTCTTCTTCTTCTTCTTCTTCTTCTTCTTCTTCTTCTTCTCCGCGTCGCGCTTCCAGAAGAACTCCTGCTCAGCCTGCACATGCTCTGGATGCTCACGCACGAACCTCGCCATCACCGCGTCGCTGCTATCGCCGGGACTAATGTCAATGGTGGGCCTCTTCTTCATCTTCTTTGTCGTGATCTCCTCCATGCGAATGCCTCTCGGCATGAGCAACTCCGCATCCGCCTGGGTCTCGATCTCCGGGAAGTTGAGGTCGTTCCTCGGCCTCCCGGCACGCCACACTGCCACGTCATAGACACGCGCGGCCTTGTGGACGGTGGGGTAGGTGTCGAGTCAAAAGCGATGGCCGGCGTCGCTGAACTCCACCCTGAAGTTGCCGGAGGGCTTCGCCCTCGTGCCGAAGAACCCTGTCTTGCTCTTCGGGGCCTTCCTCGGCGGCATGGCGACGGTGGGGCGGGGCGGTGTGACGACGAGGCAGGGCGATGCTACAGAGGTTGCGGCGATGAGGCAGGGCGGTGCGGCAGAGGTTGCGGTGACGGGGTGGTGCGGTGGAGGTTGCAACGATGGGGCGAGGCGGTGCGGCGACGAGGCGGTAACGGGGTTGAATCGGGTAGCACGAGGTCGTCAACGGCGTCGGGAGTGGCGGAAACACGACATGTGGCGGCGACAGATTGGGACCAGCGGAGGAGCAGCGTCGGGGCCGAATCAGCGACGAGGAGAAGAGGAGAAAAAACCACTGATTCACGACACCGAGCGGCGGCCGGCGACGGAGGAGAGTCGGAACCGGCACTGGGGGCGACAGCGGGGCCAAATCTGGCACTGGGCAGCTGCGGTGTGCGTGGTGGGCAGGCAGGCGGCGGTGGCGGTGTGGCGGGAGGTGGGAGGTGAGAGGAAGAAGGGGGAAGTGAAAGGAAACGACGATTGGCGGTTGGCATGCGGCTGGCAAATATACATCTCCTGTAGGTGGAGATGTATATTTGCACCGTGAAGTTTTGTAGTTTACATTCCGGGAGGCAGAGATGTAAATATTTTTGCGTCTACATCATCTGATGGAGAAGTGTTTTGGGGCTCTGGAGATGTAAAAATTAGGTATTTTTACATCTAGATCTTCTATCAGAGATTCCCTCAAGCCCGTCTCATTTCCTACACTTAAACATGGATGATCCCAAGCAGTGCAACTTCAATGCAAGTGATCTCGATATTCACATAACCGAGTTTGTCGATCCCAGCGTACAAAATACCACTAGCAACGAGAATACACAGTCACAAACCGACACCCATTCCACTACTGCCAGCACTTTCTCCAACACCATTGGTACAAAAAGGGTTTGTCGCAAAACCTCAAAGTGATGAGACTACTTCGATGAAGAAATAGTTGTGGTGGGTGGTGTCAGCGTCCTTAAAGCTAGGTGCAAAAGACACCGGGACTTGTATTCCGCAAGGGGAAAGGAGAAACCGCCTATTCAGGTGGGCGGTACATCCTTGCCCCTCCCCCCTTGGAATATAAATCCCCACATCTTTTTGAAGGAAATATGCCCTAGAGGCAATAATAAAGTTATTATTTATTTCCTCGTATCATGATAAATGTTTATTATTCATGCTAGAATTGTATTAACCGGAAACATGATACATGTGTGAATACATAGACAAACATAGTGTCACTAGTATGCCTCTACTTGACTAGCTCATTAATCAAAGATGGTTATGTTTCCTAACCATAGACATGTGTTGTCATTTGATTAATGGGATCACATCATTAGGAGAATGTTGTGATTGACTTGACCCATTCCGTTAGCTTAGCACTTGATCGTTTAGTATGTTGCTATTGCTTTCTTCATGACTTATACAAAGTTCCTACAACTATGAGATTGTGCAACTCCCGTTTACCGGAGGAACACTTTGTGTGCTACCAAACGTCACAACGTAACTGGGTGATTATAAAGGTGCTCTACAGGTGTCTCCAAAGGTACATGTTGAGTTGGCATAATTCGAGATTAGGTTTTGTCACTCCGATTGTCGGAGAGGTATCTCTGGGCCCTCTCGGTAATACTCATCACTTAAGCCTTGCAAGCATTGTAACTAATGGGTTAGTTATGAAATGATGTATTACGTAACGAGTAAAGAGACTTGCCAGTAACGATATTGAACTAGGTATTGGATACCGATGATCGAATCTCGGGCAAGTAACATACCGAAGACAAAGGGAACAACGTATGTTGTTATGCGGTTTGACCGATAAAGATCTTCGTAGAATATGTAGGAACCAATATGAACATCCAGGTTCCACTATTGGTTATTGACCGAGAATAGTTCTAGGTCATGTCTACATAGTTCTCGAACCCGTAGGGTCCGCACGCTTAACGTTACGATGATAGTTTTATTATGAGTTTATAAGTTTTGATGTACCGAAGTTTTTTCGGAGTCCCGGATGTGATCACGGACATGACGAGGAGTCTCAAAATGGCCGAGACATAAAGATTGATATATTGGACGACTATATTCGGACACCGGAAGTGTTCCGGGTGATTTCGGAGAAAACCGGAGTGCCGGAGGGTTACCGGAACCCCCCCGGGAGAGTTAATGGGCCACATGGGCCTTAGTGGGAAGAGAGAGGGGCGGCCAGGGTGGGCCGCGCGCCCCCTCTCCCTCTGGTCCGAATTGGACTAGGAGGGGGGGCGGCGCCCCCCTCTTTCCTTCCCCCTCTCCCCCTTCCTTTCCCCCTCCTAGTAGGAGTAGGAAAGGGGGAGTCCTACTCCTACTAGGAGGAGGACTCCTCCTCCTTGGCGCGCCCCAAGGGGCCGGCCGGCCTCCCCCCTTGCTCCTTTATATATGGGGGCAGGGGGGCACCCTAGGACACACAAGTTGATCTACGGATCGTTCCTTAGCCGTGTGCGGTGCCCCCCTCCACCATATTCCACCTCGGTCATATCGTCGTGGAGTTTAGGCGAAGCCCTGCGCCGGTAGAACATCATCATCGTCACCACGCCGTCGTGCTGACGGAACTCATCCCCGACGCTTTGCTGGATTGGAGCCCGGGGAACGTCATCGAGCTGAACGTGTGCTGAACACGGAGGTGCCGTACGTTCGGTACTTGGATCGATCGAGTCGTGAAGACGTACGGCTACATCAACCACGTTGTGATAACGCTTCCGCTTACGGTCTACGAGGGTACGTGGACAACACTCTCCCCTCTCGTTGCTATGCCATCACCATGATCTTGCGTGTGCATAGGAAATTTTTTGAAATTACTACGTTCCCCAACACTTTTGCACCTAGCTTTTACGCATGTTGATACCACCCCTCCACAACTATTTCTTCATTGAAGTAGTCCCAACAATTCGAGGTCTTCCAACGAACCCTTCTTGTACCGATGGTGATGGAGTTAGTGCTGGTAGTAGTGGAATGGGTGTCGAATGGCGATTGTGTATTCTTGTTGAAAGAAGGATAGGTGGTGGTATTGTGGGCAGTGGGATCGACAAACTCGGGTATGTGCATATCGAAATCACTTGCATTGAGTTTGAACTGGTTGGGATCATCCATATGTTGAGTGTTGGAAATGAGAGAGGGTTTGAGTGTGAGAAATGAGAGGGGTGGGCAGCCCTTTTATAGAAAAAAGTTGACATTTTTGGACCAATTTAGCCCTATAAGATCCAAATATTCAAAATTCGGTGCTAAACGGCCAC
>NC_041393.1:534320807-534409444 GCF_002162155.2 Triticum dicoccoides | reverse complement strand
CTCCCCAACGTCTCTCTCTATCTGTATGTATCTCTCCTGCCTCACACGCGCATAAGAAAAGTGAGGGGACACTCCTCCCAAAAGCTCTCTCTCCCTCGCTAACATGTCAGACGGGCCGGTCGTGTCATGTCGGGTCGGGCCAGCATACGTGCCTGCCTAGGTAACTCAGGCACTTAGCCGAACCACGTGTCGAACATGACCCCTTAATCTGTGTGCCATGTCGACTCAACACGAGCTGGGCACGCGGGCTATTTGGCCGGCACACCAGGACCGGCCCATTTGGCCACATTTGGGTGCCACGCATTCTGCTCAGTCGTGAGTTAAGTCTATTTTTTCTTAGCTATTACAATAAGATGAACACTTTTACACCAAAAATTGAAGAACTGAACCAAACTGAGTGGACATATATTCTTGGTTTATCAGGTTTATGGTGTTTGACTTCGTGTTTAGCTATTTGTGTCCAGGTGTATCAATGATTTTTAGCTTACATAAACCGAATCAACCATCAAACCATATACACAAAATGGACCTCACTTTTCTCTAGCTTCCCTACTTTGCTGGCACGTGTAGACATGGACCTAGGCATATTTACAATGCATGGCTCCCATAAAACCATATTCACTCGTGCCTCTGCCTCTCAGACTCTCTCTCCTTGCACCAGTTTTTGTCCCCAAAAGGATTCCCTCTCAACCTAGTCACCTCTCAACCTTGAGGTTAGATATACTGCCACATGGCCTAACTATAACTACTCTTCGACGTGTGCTCATGTTGGCTTGGATCTCTCATGCCTGATCTTTCTGTTCTAGCTCTCGCCCAACGCTAGCATGACGTGGGTTTTCCACTGTGAATCCACTACCTAAGGAGCCTGGCCGGAAGACAGTATATGTAGACTTGGAGTTAGGGCAAACGGAGGCTCGAGGGTCCCATAAGCTCAGATGGCACACCCTCGAGGGGGGCGCCCCTGAGCTTGTGGCTCTCTGGTGGGCCCCCTCCGATAGTTCTTTGCGTCAGTATTTTTTATATACTCCAAAGCAATTCTCCGTAATTTCTCGTCTAATTTTGAGAACTCTTTATTTCTGCACAAAAACAACACCAACATAGTTCAACTGAAAACAACATCAGTCCGGATTAGTTTCATTCAAATCATGCAAGTTAGAGTCCAAACAAAAGCAAAAGTGTTTGTAAAAGTAGATACATTGGGAACGCATCAGTGGATTTTCTTGGTGTTGTGATTTTGTGTTATCTGCTAATCAAACGATGCTTATGTGGAGAAGTTATTTGCGTTGGTGACCGCATATACTATATTTGTGCTACGTCACATGTTAGCCCTTCTTTTTTTTAGATGGTGAGAGGGTGCACATGTCTGATGTGTTTTTACATGCTGGTTGTTGCCGATTAACTTGATAAGTCATTGACCCAGTCAAAATTGTGAATCAATAGGGAGCATAGTGAATTAGATGATATGCATACAAAACCCAAAATTGCAACATAGTTGTTACTATGTATTTAACACTAATTACTTAAGAAGTTAGTGCTATTTTAGAACTATTTGTTGAGATTATGACGATATTTATACCAAATTAGTGTAAATTTTCATAATTTTTGAACTGTAGCACCCTCAATGCAGAGATCTGAAGGAAATATGCCCTAGAGGCAATAATAAAGTTATTATTTATTTACTTATTTCATGATAAATGTTTATTATTCATGCTAGAATTGTTTTAATCGGAAACCTAGTACATGTGTGAATATATAGACAAAACATATTGTCCCTAGTATGCCTCTACTTGACTAGCTCGTTAATCAAAGATGGTTATGTTTCCTAGCCATAGACATGTGTTATCATTTGATGAATGGGATCACATCATTAGGAGAATGATGTGATGGACATGACCCATCCGTTAGCTTAGCATTATGATCGTGATAGTTTCATTGCTATTGCTTTCTTCATGAATTATACAAGTTCCGCAGACTATGAGATTATGCAACTCCCGAATACCGGAGGAACACTTTGTGTGCTACCAAATGTCACAACGTACATGGGTGATTATAAATATGCTTTACAAGTGTCTACAAAAGGTGTTTGTTGGGTTGGCATAGATCGAGATTAGGATTTGTCACTCCGTGTTTCGGAGAGGTATCTCTAGGCCCTCTCGGTAATACTCATCACTATAAGCCTTGCAAGCATTGTGACTAATGAGTTAGTCGCGGGATGAAGTATTACGGAACGAGTAAAGAGACTTGCCGGCAACGAGATTGAACTAGGTATGATGATACCGACGATCGAATCTCGGGCAAGTAACATACTGATGACAAAGGGAACAACGTATGTTGTTATGCGATTTGACCGATAAAGATCTTCGTAGAATATGTAGGAACCAATATGAGCATCTAGGTTCCACTATTGGTTACTTACCGGAGACGTGTCTCAGTCATGTCTACATAGTTCTCGAACCCGTAGGGTCCGCACGCTTAACGTTCGATGACAATTGGTATTATGAGTTTATGTGATTCGATGTACCGAAGATTGTTCGGAGTCCTGGATGAGATCACGGACATGATGAGGAGTCTCACAATGGTCGAGACATAAATATTGATATATTGTATGATTATATTCGGCCATCGGAAGTGTTCCCGACAAGTTTCGGATAAAACTGGAGTGCCGGAGGGTTACCGGACCCCCCCCCCCCGGAAGTAATGGGCCTTAGTGGTGTTGGAAATATGCCCTAGAGGCAATAATAAAATGATTATTATTATATTTCCTTGTTCATGATAATTGTCTATTGTTCATGCTATAATTGTATTAACCGGAAACCGTGATACATGTGTGATTACATAGACCATAACATGTCCCTAGTGAGCCTCTAGTTGACTAGCTCGTTGATCAACAGATGGTCATGGTTTCCTGACTATGGACACTGGATGTCATTGATAACGGGATCACATCATTAGGAGAATGATGTGATGGACCAGACCCAATCCTAAGCATAGCACAAGATCGTGTAGTTCGGTTGCTAAAGCTTTTCTAATGTCAAGTATCAGTTCCTTAGACCATGAGATTGTGTAACTCCCGGATACCGTAGGAGTGCTTTGGGTGTACCAAACGTCACAACGTAACTGGGTGACTATAAAGGTGCACTGCAGGTATCTCCGAAAGTGTCTATTGGGTTGGCACAAATCAAGACTGGAATTTGTCATTCCGTATGACGGAGAGGTATCTCTGGGCCCACTCGGTAATGCATCATGATAATGAGCTCAATGTGACTAAGTGTTTAGTCACAAGATCATGCATTATGTAACAAGTAAAGTGACTTGCCGGTAACGAGATTGAACGAGGTATTGGGATACCAACGATCGAATCTCCGACAAGTAACGTATCGATTGACAAAGGGAACTGCATACGGGATTACTTAAATCCTCGACATCGTGGTTCATCCGATGAGATCATCATGGAACATGTGGGAGCCAACATGGGTATCCAGATCCTGCTGTTGGTTATTGGTCGGAGAGCTGTCCCGGTCATGTCTGCTTGATTCCCGAACCCGTAGGGTCTACACACTTAAGGTTCGATGATGCTAGGGTTATCAGGAAGACTTGTATGTGATTACCAAATGTTGTTCGGAGTCCCGGATGAGATCTCGGATGTCACGAGGAGTTCCGGAATGGTCCGGAGGTGAAGATTTATATATGGGAAGTTGTCATACGGTCACCGGAAAAGTTCGGGGGCATACCGGTATTGTACCGGGGCCACCGGAGGGGTTCCGGGGGTCCACCGGGAGGGGCCACCTCTCTTGGAGGGCCTCATGGGCCGTAGAGGGAAGGGAACCAGCCCTTGGAGGGCTTGGCGCATCACCCCTTGGGCCCATGCGCCTAGGGTTGGGGGGGAACCCTAAAGGGGGCGCCCCCTTGCTTGGAGGGCAAGCCCCCTCCCCTTGCCCCCCCCTCTAGATCTCATCTAGAGGGGGCCGGCTCCATTCCCCCTTCTCCTATAAATAGAGGGGCGAGGGGAGGGCTGCAGCACCACACCTAAGGCGCAACCCCTCCCCTCCCCAACACCTCTCCTCCTCCGCAAGAGCTTGGCGAAGCCCTGCCGGAGTACTGCCACTCCATCACCACCATGCCATCATGCTGCTGTTGGAGCCTCTCTTCCTCGACCTCTCCCTCCTCCTTGCTGGATCAAGGCGTGGGAGACGTCACCGGGCTGCACGTGTGTTGAACACGGAGGTGCTGTTGTTCGGCGCTAAGATCGGAATCCACCGCGATCTGAATCGCTTCGAGTATGACTCCCTCATCCGCGTTCTTGTGACGCTTCCGTCTTGCGGTCTTCAAGGGTATGAAGATGCACTCCCCTCTCTCTTGTTGCTAGTTACTCCATAGATTGATCTTGGTGATGCGTAGAATTTTTTTATTTTCTGCAAGGATCCCCAACAGTTGCATCATGAGCTAGGTCTATGCGTAGTTTCTATGCACGAGTAGAACACAATTTTGTTGTGGGCGTAGATTTTGTCAATTTACTTGCCACTACTAGTCTTATCTTGTTTCGGCGGCATCGTGGGATGAAGCGGCCCGGACCGACCTTACACATACACTTACGTGAGACAGGTTCCACCGACTGACATGCACTAGTTGCATAAGGTGGCTAGCGGGTATCTGCCTCTCCCACCTTAGTCGGATCGGATTCGATGAAAAGGGTCCTTATGAAGGGTAAATAGAAATTGGCATATCACGTTGTGGTTTTGGCGTAGGTAAGAAACGTTCTTGCTAGAACCCTATAGCAGCCACGTAAAAACATGCAACAACAATTAGAGGATGTCTAACTTGTTTTTGCAGCATATGCCTTGTGATGTGATATGGCCAAAAAGGATGTGATGAATGAAATATATGTTATGTATGAGATTGATCATGTTCTTGTAATAGGAATCACGACTTGCATGTCGATGAGTATGACAACTGGCAGGAGCCATATGAGTTGTCTTTATTTATTGTATGACCTGCGTGTCACTGAATAACGCCGTGTAATTACTTTACTTCTTTGCTAAACCGTTAGCCATAGTAGTAGAAGTAATAGTTGACGAGACAACTTCATGGAGACACGATGATGGAGATCATGATGATGGAGATCATGGTGTCATGCCGGTGACGATGATGATCATGGCGCCCCGAAGATGGAGATCAAAGCAGCAAAATGATATTGGCCATATCATGTCACTATTTGATTGCATGTGATGTTTATCATGTTTTTGCATCTTATTTGCTTAGAATGGCGGTAGTAAATAAGATGATCCCTCATAATAATTTCAAGAAAGTGTTTCCCCTGATTGTGCGCCGTTGCAAAAGTTTGTTGTTTCGAAGCACCACATGATGATCGGGTGTGATAGATTCTAACGTTCACATACAACGGGTGTAAGCCAGATTTACACATGCAAAACACTTAGGTTGACTTGACGAGCCTAGCATGTACAAACATGGCCTCGGAACACAAGAGACCGAAAGGTCGAACATGAGTCGTATAGAAGATACAATCAACATGAAGATGTTCACCGATGATGACTAGTCCGTCTCACGTGATGATCAGACACGGCCTAGTTGACTCAGATCATGTATCACTTAGATGACTAGAGGGATGTCTATCTGAGTGGGAGTTCATTAAATAATTTGATTAGATGAACTTAATTATCATGAACTTAGTCTAAAACTTTTGCAAAATGTTTTGTAGATCAAATGGCCCACGCTCATGTCAACCTCAACTTCAACGCGTTCCTAGAGAAAACCAAGCTGAAAGACGATGGTAGCAACTAATGGACTGGGTCCGGAACTTGAGGATCATCCTCATAGCTGCCAAGAAAGCATATGTCCTAGAAGCACTGCTAGGTGAAGCACCCGTCCCAGCGAACCAAGACGTTATGAACGCTTGTCAGTCGCGTGTTGATGATTACTCCCTCGTTCAGTGCAGCATGCTTTACAGCTTAGAACCGGGGCTCCAAAAGCGTTTTGGGCAACACGGATCATATGAGATGTTCCAGGAGCTGAAAATGGTTTTCCAAGCTCATGCCCGGGTCGAGAGATATGAAGTCTCCGACAAGTTCTAAAGTTGTAAGATGGAGGAAAATAGTTCTATCAATGAGCACATACTCAAAATGTCTAGGTTGCACAATCGCTTGTCCCAGCTGGACATTAACCTCTCGGATGAGGCGGTCATTGACAGAATCCTTCAGTCGCTCCCACCTAGCTACAAGAGCTTTGTGATGAACTACAATATGCAGGGGATGTGAAAACTATTCCTGAGGTATTTTCAATGCTGAAATCAGCGGAGGTAGAAATCAAAAAGGAACATCAAGTGTTGATGGTCAATAAAACCACTAGTTACAAGAAAGGCAAGGGTAATAAGAACTTCAAGAAGGACGGCAAGGGAGTTGCCGTGCCCGGTAAGCCAGTTGCCGGGAAGAAGCCAAAGCACGGACCCAAACCTGAAACTGAGTGCTTTTATTGCAAGGGGAATGGTCACTAGAAGCGGAACTGCCCCAAGTACTTAGCGGATAAGAAGGCTGGCAACACCAAAGGTATATGTGATATACATGTTATTGATGTGTACCTTAACAGTACTCGTAGTAGCTCTTGGGTATTTGATACCGGTGCGGTTGCTCATATTTGTAACTCAAAACAGGAGCTACGGAATAAGCGGAGACTGGCGAAGGACGAGGTGACGATGCACGCCGGGAATGGTTCCAAGGTCGATGTGATCGCAATCGGCACGCTACCTCTACATTTACCTACGGGATTGGTTTTAAACCTCAATAATTGTTATTTAGTGCCAGCCTTGAGCATGAACATTGTATCTGGATCTCGTTTAATACGAGATGGCTACTCATTTAAATCCAAGAATAATGGTTGTTCTATTTATATGAGATTTATGTTTTATGGTCATGCCCCGCTAGTCAATGGTTTATTCTTAATGAATCTCGAACGTGATGTTACACATATTCATAGTGTGAATACCAAAAGATGTAAGATTGTAATGATAGTCCCACATATCTGTGGCACTGCCGCCTTGGTCACATTGGTGTCAAACGCATGAAGAAGCTCCATGTGGATGGACTTTTGGAGTCTCTTGATTTTGAATCATTTGACACGTGCGAACCATGCCCCATGGGCAAAATGACCAAGATTCCGTTCTCCGGAACAATGGAGCGAGTAACCAACTTATTGGAAATTATACATAATGATGTGTGCGGTCCAATGAGCGTTGAGGCTCGCGGTGGCTATCATTATGTTCTCATCCTCACCGATGACTTAAGTAGATATGGGTATGTCTACTTAATGAAACACAAGTCTGAGACCTTTGAAAAGTTCAAGGAATTTCAGAATGAGGTAGAGAATCAACGTGACAGAAAAATAAAGTTCTTACGGTTAGATCATGGGGGAGAATATTTAAGTCACGAGTTTGGTACGCACTTAAGGAAATGTGGAATTGTTTCACAACTCACGCCGCCTGGAACACCTCAGTGTAACGGTGTGTCCAAACGTCGTAATCACACTCTATTGGATATGGTGCGGTCTATGATGTCTCTTACCGATTTACCGCTATCATTTTGGGGATACGCTTTAGAGACAGCTACATTCACTTTAAATAGGGCACCGACTAAATCCGTTGAGACGACACCGTATGAATTATGGTTTGGAAAGAAACCTAAGCTATCATTTCTAAAACTTTGGGGATGCGATGCTTATGTCAAGAAACTTCAACCTGAAAAGCTCGAACCCAAGTCGGAAAAATGCGTCTTCATAGGATACCCTAAGGAAACCATTGGGTATACCTTCTACCTCAGATCCAAAGGCAAGATTTTTGTTGCCAAGAATGGGTCCTTTCTAGAGAAAGAGTTTCTCTCGAAAGAAGTAAGTGGGAGGAAAGTGGAACTTGATGAAGTACTACCTCTTGAACCGGTAAGTAGCGCAGCTCAGGAAGATGTTCCTGTGGTGCCTGCTCCGACTAGAGAGGAAGTTAATGATGATGATCAAGGTACTTCGGATCAAGTTACTACTGAACTTCGTAGGTCCACAAGGACACGTTCCACACCAGAATGGTATGTCACCCCTGTCCTGGAAATCATGTTGTTAGACAATGGTGAACCTTCGAACTATGAAGAAGCGATGGCGGGCCCAGATTCCAACAAATGGCTTGAAGCCATGCAATCCGAGATAGGATCCACGTATGAAAACAAAGTATGGACTTTGACAGACTTGCCCGATGATCGGCGAGCGATAGAAAACAAATGGATCTTTAAGAAGAAGACGAATGCAGATGGTAATGTCACCATCTATAAAGCTCGACTTGTCGCTAAGGGTTATCGACAAGTTCAAGGGGTTGACTACGACGAGACTTGCTCTCCCGTAGCGAAGCTGAAGTCCGTCCGAATTATGTTAGCAATTGCCGCATACTATGATTATGAGATATGGCAAATGGACGTCAAAATGGCATTCCTTAACGGTTGTCTTAAGGAAGAATTATATATGATGCAGCTGGAAGGTTTTGTTGATCCTAAGAATGCTAACAAGGTATGCAAGCTCCAGCAATCCATCTATGGGCTGGTGCAAGCATCTCGGAGTTGGAACATTCTCTTTGACGAGATGATCAAAGCGTTTGGGTTTATGCAGACTTATGGAGAAGCCTGCGTTTACAAGAAAGTGAGTGGGAGCTCTGTAGCATTTCTCATATTATATGTGGATGACATACTTTTGATGGGAAATGATATAGAACTTTTGGACAACATAAAGGACTACTTGAATAAGTGTTTTTCAATGAAGGACCTTGGAGAAGCTGCTTATATATTAGGCATCAAGATCTATAGAGATAGATCGATACGCCTCATAGGTCTTTCACAAAGCACATACCTTGACAAGATATTGAAGAAGTTCAATATGGATCAGTCCAAGAAGGGGTTCTTGCATGTGTTGCAAGGTGTGAAATTGAGCTCGGCTCAATCCCTGACCACGATGGAAGATAAAGAAAAGATGAGTGTCATCCCCTATGCCTCGGCCATAGGGTCTATTATGTATGCCATGCTGTGTACCAGACCCGATGTAAACCTTGCCGTAAGTTTGGTAGCAAGATACCAAAGTAATCCCGGCATGGAACACTGGACAGCGGTCAAGAATATCCTGAAGTACCTGAAAAGGACTAAGGATATGTTTCTCATTTATGGAGGTGATGAAGAGCTCATCGTAAAGGGTTACGTCGATGCTAGCTTCGACACATATCTGGATGACTCCAAGTCACAAACCGGATACGTGTATATTTTGAATGGTGGGGCGGTAAGCTGGTGCAGCAGCAAGCAAAGCATCGTGGCGGGATCTATGTGTGAAGCGGAGTACATGACAGCCTCGGAGGTAGCATATGAAGCAATCTGGATGAAGGAGTTCATCACCGACCTAGGAGTTATTCCCAATGCGTTGGGGCTGATCACTCTCTTCTATGACAACACTGGAGCTATTGCCCTTGCCAAGGAGCCCAGGTTTCACAAGAAGACCAGGCACATCAAGCGTCGCTTCAACTCCATTCATGAAAATGTTCAAGATGGAGACATAAATATTTGCAAAGTGCATACGGATCTGAATGTTGCAGATCCGTTGACTAAACCTCTTCCGCGAGCAAAACATGATCAACACCAGAACTCTATGGGTGTTCAATTCATCATAGTGTAACTAGATTATTGAATCTAGTGCAAGTGGGAGATTTTTGGAAATATGCCCTAGAGGCAATAATAAAATGATTATTATTATATTTCCTTGTTCATGATAGTTGTCTATTGTTCATGCTATAATTGTATTAACCGGAAACCATGATACATGTGTGAATACATAGACCATAACATGTCCCTAGTGAGCCTCTAGTTGACTAGCTCGTTGATCAACAGATGATCATGGTTTCCTAACTATGGACAATGGATGTCATTGATAACGGGATCACATCATTAGGAGAATGATGGACAAGACCCAATCCTAAGCATAGCACAAGATCGTGTAGTTCATTTGCTAAAGCTTTTCTAATGTCAAGTATCAGTTCCTTAGACCATGGGATTGTGTAACTCCCGGATACCGTAGGAGTGCTTTGGGTGTACCAAACGTCACAACGTAACTGGGTGACTATAAAGGTGCACTACAGGTATCTCCGAAAGTGTCTGTTGGGTTGGCACGAATCGAGACTGGAATTTGTCACTCCGTATGACAGAGAGGTATCTCTGGGCCCACTCGGTAATGCATGATCATAATGAGCTCAATGTGACTAAGTGTTTAGTCATGAGATCATGCATTATGTAACGAGTAAAGTGACTTGCCGGTAACGAGATTGAACGAGGTATTGGGATACCAATGATCAAATCTCGCACAAGTAACGTACCGATTGACAAAGGGAACTGCATACGGGATTACTTGAATCCTCAACATCGTGGTTCATCCGATGAGATCATCGTGGAACATGTGGGAGCCAACATGGGTATCCAGATCACGCTATTGGTTATTGGCCGGAGAGCTGTCTCGGTCATGTCTGCTTGATTCCCGAACCCGTAGGGTCTACACACTTAAGGTTCGATGACGCTAGGGTTATCAGGAAGACTTGTATGTGATTACCAAATGTTTTTAGGAGTCCCAGATGAGATCCCGGACATCACGAGGAGTTCCGGAATGGTCCAAAGGTGAAGATTTATATATGGGAAGTTGTCATACGGTCACCGGAAAAGTTCGGGGGCATACCGGTATTGTACCGGGGCCACCGGAGGGGTTCCGGGGGTCCACCGGGAGGGGCCACCTCTCTCGGAGGGCCTCATGGGCCGTATAGGTAAGGGAACCAGCCCTTGGAGGGCTGGGTGCGTCCCGCCACTTGGGCCCATGCGCCTAGGGTTGGGGGGGGGACCCTAAAGGGGGCGCCCCCTTGCTTGGGGGGCAAGCCCCCTCCCCTTGGCCCCCCCTCTAGATCTCATCTAGAGGGGCCCGGCCCCCTTCCCCCTTCTCCTATAAATAGAGGGGTGAGGGGAGCTCTGCAGTACGAGACCTAAGGCGCAGCCCCTCCCCTCCCCAACACCTCTCCTCCTCCGCAAGAGCTTGGCAAAGCCCTACCGGAGTACTGCCACTCCATCACCACCACGCCGTCGTGCTGCTGTTGGAGCCCCTCTTCCTCAACCTCTCCCTCCTCCTTGCTGGATCAAGGCGCGGGAGACGTCACCGGGCTGCACTTGTGTTGCACGCGGAGGTGCCGTTGTTCGGTGCTAAGATCGGAATCCACCGCGATCTGAATCGCTTCGAGTACGACTCCCTCATCCGCGTTCTTGTAACGCTTCCATCTCGCGGTCTTAAAGGGTATGAAGATGCACTCCCCGCTCTCTCGTTTCTAGTTACTCCATAGATTGATCTTGATGATGCATAGAAATTTTTTATTTTCTGCAACGATCCCCAACAAGTGGGCCTATAGGGGAGAGAGAGGGCCGCACCAGGAGGTGCCCCCCCAAGGGGAGTCCTAATAGGACAAGGGGAGGGGGCGCGACCCCTCTTTCCCTTTCCCTCCCCTTCTCCTTCCTTCTCCTCCTAGTTGGACTAGGAAAGGGGGGAACCTACTCCTACTTGGAGTAGGACTCCCCCCCTTGGGCGCGCCCCTTGTGGCCAGCCGGCCCCCTCCTTTCCTCCTTTATATTCGAGGGAGGGGGGAACCCCATAGGCACAAGTTGATCAAGTTGATCTTTTAGCCATGTGCGGTGCCCCCCTCCACATATTTCCACCTTGGTCATATCATCGTAGTGCTTAGTCAAAGCCCTGCGCCGGTAACTTCATCATCACCGTCACCACACCGTCGTGCTGACGGAACTCTCCCTCAACCTCAACTGGATCTAGAGTTCGAGGGACGTCACCGAGCTGAACATGTGCAGATCGCGAAGGTGCCGTGCATTCGGTACTTGATCGGTTGGATCGCGAAGACGTTTGACTACATCAACTGTGTTACTTAACGCTTCCGCTTTTGGTCTATGAGGGTACGTGGACATACTCTCCCCTCGTTGCTATGCATCACCTAGATAGATCTTGCATGATCGTAGGATTTTTTTTAAATTACCGCGTTCCCCAACAGTGCCATCCGAGCCAGGTCTATGCATAGATGTTATATGCATGAGTAGAACACAAAGAGTTGTGGGCGATAATAGTCATACTGCTTACCAGCATGTCATACTTTGATTCGGCAGTATTGTTGGATGAAGCGGCCCGGACCGACATTACATGACCGCGTTCATGAGACTGGATCTACCGACATGCTTATGCACATAGGTGGTTGGCGGGTGGTTGTTTCTACAACTTTAGTTGAATCGAGTGTGGCTACGCCCGGTCCTTATTGAAGGTTAAAACATCACACTTGACTAAAAATAGTTGTAGTTTTGATGCGTAGGTAAGAATGGTTCTTTCTAGAAGCCCGTAGCAGCCACATAAAACTCGCAACAACAAAGTACAGGACGTCTAACTTGTTTTTCCAGGGCTTGTTGTGATGTGATATGTGAAGGAAATATGCCCTAGAGGCAATAATAAAGTTATTATTTATTTCCTCATATCATGATAAATGTTTATTATTCATGCTAGAATTGTATTAACCGGAAACATGATACATGTGTGAATACATAGACAAACATAGTGTCACTAGTATGCCTCTACTTGACTAGCTCATTAATCAAAGATGGTTATGTTTCCTAACCACAGACATGTGTTGTCATTTGATTAATGGGATCACATCATTAGGAGAATGTTGTGATTGACTTGACCCATTCCGTTAGCTTAGCACTTGATCGTTTAGTATGTTGCTATTGCTTTCTTCATGACTTATACAAAGTTCCTACAACTATGAGATTGTGCAACTCCCGTTTACCGGAGGAACACTTTGTGTGCTACCAAACGTCACAACGTAACTGGGTGATTATAAAGGTGCTCTACAGGTGTCTCCAAAGGTACATGTTGAGTTGGCATAATTCGAGATTAGGTTTTGTCACTCCGATTGTCGGAGAGGTATCTCTGGGCCCTCTCGGTAATACTCATCACTTAAGCCTTGCAAGCATTGTAACTAATGAGTTAGTTATGAAATGATGTATTACGTAACGAGTAAAGAGACTTGCCGGTAACGAGATTGAACTAGGTATTGGATACCGACGATCGAATCTCGGGCAAGTAACATACCGAAGACAAAGGAAACAACATATGTCGTTATGCGGTTTGACCGATAAAGATCTTCATAGAATATGTAGGAACCAATATGAACATCCAGGTTCCACTATTGGTTATTGACCGAGAATAGTTCTAGGTCATGTCTACATAGTTCTCGAACCCGTAGGGTCCGCACGCTTAACGTTACGATGACAGTTTTATTATGAGTTTATAAGTTTTGATGTACTGAAGTTTGTTCGGAGTCCCGGATGTGATCACGGAAATGACGAGGAGTCTCGAAATGGTTGAGACATAAAGATTGATATATTGGACAACTATATTCAGACACCGGAAGTGTTCCGGGTGATTTCGTAGAAAACCGGAGTGCCGGAGGGTTACCGGAACCCCCCCGGGAGAGTTAATGGGCCACATGGGCCTTAGTGGGAAGAGAGAGGGGCGGCCAGGGTGGGCCGCGCGCCCCCTCTCCCTCTGGTCCGAATTGGACTAGGAGGGGGGCGGCGCCCCCCTCTTTCCTTCCCCCTCTCCCCCTTCCTTTCCCCCTCCTAGTAGGAGTAGGAAAGGGGGAGTCCTACTCCTACTAGGAGGAGGACTCCTCCTCCTTGGCGCGCCCCAAGGGGCCGGCCGGCCTCCCCCCTTGCTCCTTTATATACGGGGGCAGGGGGGCACCCTAGGACACACAAGTTGATCTACGGATCGTTCCTTAGCCGTGTGCGGTGCCCCCCTCCACCATATTCCACCTCGGTCATATCGTCGCGGAGTTTAGGCAAAGCCCTGCGCCGGTAGAACATCATCATCGTCACCACGCCGTCATGCCGACGGAACTCATCCCCGACGCTTTGCTGGATTGGAGCCCGGGGAACGTCATCGAGTTGAACGTGTGCTGAACACGGAGGTGCCGTACATTCGGTACTTGGATCGGTCGAGTCGTGAAGACGTACGACTACATCAACCGCGTTGTGATAACGCTTCCGCTTACGGTCTACGAGGGTACGTGGTCAACACTCTCCCCTCTCGTTGCTATGCCATCACCATGATCTTGCGTGTGCGTAGGAATTTTTTTGAAATTACTACGTTCCCCAATAGTGGTATCAGAGCCAGGTTTTATGCGTAGATGTCATATGCACGAGTAGAACACAAGTGAGTTGTGGGCGATACAAGTCATACTGCTTACCAGCATGTCATACTTTGGTTCGGCGGTATTGTGAGATGAAGCGGCCCGGACCGACATTACGCGTACGCTTACGCGAGACTGGTTTCACCGTTGCGAGCACTCGTGCTTAAAGGTGACTGGCAGGTGTCTGTCTCTCTCACTTTAGCTGAATCGAGTGTGGCTACGCCTGGTCCTTGCGAAGGTTAAAACATCACTAACTTGACGAACTATCGTTGTGGTTTTGATGTGTAGGTAAGAACGGTTCTTGCTAAGCCCGTAGCAGCCACGTAAAATTTGCAACAACAAAGTAGAGGACGTCTAACTTGTTTTTGCAGGGCATGTTGTGATGTGATATGGTCAAGACGTGATGCTATATTTTATTGTATGAGATGATCATGTTTTGTAACCAAAGTTATCGGCAACTGGCAGGAGCCATATGGTTGTCGCTTTACTGTATGAAATGCAAACGCCCTGTAATTGCTTTACTTTATCACTAAGCGGTAGCGATAGTCGTAGAAGCAATAGATGGCATAACGACAACGATGCTACGATGGAGATCAAGGTGTCGCGCCGGTGACGATGGTGATCACGACGGTGCTTCGAAGATGGAGATCACAAGCACAAGATGATGATGGCCATATCATATCACTTATATTGATTGCATGTGATGTTTATCCTTTAAGCATCTTATCTTGCTTTGATTGACGGTAGCATTTTAAGATGATCTCTCACTAAAAATTATCAATAAGTGTTCTCCCTGAATATGCACCGTTGCCAAAGTTCGTCGTGCCCAGACACCACGTGATGATCGGGTGTGATAAGATCTACGTCCATCTACAACGGGTGCAAGCCAGTTTTGCACACGCAGAATATTCAGGTTATACTTGACGAGCCTAGAATATGCAGATATGGCCTCGGAACACAGGGACCGAAAGGTCGAGCGTGAATCATATAGTAGATATGATCAACATAGTGATGTTCACCATTGAAAACTACTCCATCTCAAGTGATGATCGGTTATGGTTTAGTTGATTTGGATCACGTAATCACTTAGATGACTAGAGAGATATCTATCTAAGTGGGAGTTCTTAAGTAATATGATTAATTGAACTTAAATTTATCATGAACTTAGTACCTGATAGTATTTTGCTTGTCTATGTTTGTTGTAGATATATGGCTCGTGCTATTGTTCCGTTGAATTTTAATGCGTTCCTTGAGAAAGCAAAGTTGAAAGATGATGGTAGCAATTACACGGACTGGGTCCGTAACTTGAGGATTATCCTCATTGCTGCACAGAAGAATTACGTCCTGGAAGCACCGCTGGGTGCCAGGCCTGCTGCAGGTGCAACACCAGATGTTGTGAACGTCTGGCAGAGCAAAGCTGATGACTACTCTATAGTTCAGTGTGCCATGCTTTACGGCTTAGAACCGGGTCTTCAACGACGTTTTGAACGTCATGGAGCATATGAGATGTTCCAGGAGTTGAAGTTAATATTTCAAGAAAATGCCCAGATTGAGAGATATGAAGTCTCCAATAAGTTCTACAGCTGCAAGATGGAGGAGAATAGTTCTGTTAGTGAGCATATACTCAAAATGTCTGGGTATAATAATCACTTGATTCAACTGGGAGTTAATCTTCCGGATGATAGCGTCATTGATAGAATTCTCCAATCACTGCCACCAAGCTACAAGAGCTTCGTGATGAACTATAATATGCAAGGGATGAACAAGACAATTCCCGAGCTCTTCGCAATGCTAAAGGCTGCGGAGGTAGAAATCAAGAAGGAGCATCAAGTGTTGATGGTTAACAAGACCACTAGTTTCAAGAAAAAGGGCAAAGGGAAGAATAAGGGGAACTTCAAGAAGAACAACAAGCAAGTTGCTGCTCAAGAGAAGAAACCCAAGTCTGGACCTAAGCCAGAAACTGAGTGCTTCTACTGCAAGCAAACTGGTCACTGGAAGCGGAACTGCCCCAAGTATTTGGCGGATAAAAAGGATGGCAAAGTGAACAAAGGTATATGTGATATACATGTTATTGATGTGTACCTAACTAGAGCTCGTAGTAGCACCTGGGTATTTGATACTGGTTCTGTTGCTAATATTTGCAACTCAAAACAGGGACTACGGAATAAGCGAGCATTGGCCAAGGACGAGGTGATGATGCGCGTGGGAAACGGTTCCAAAGTCGATGTGATCGCGGTCGGCATGCTACCTCTACATCTACCTTCGGGATTAGTCTTTGACCTGAATAATTGTTATTTGGTGCCAGCGTTGAGCATGAACATTATATCTGGATCTTGTTTGATGCGAGACGGTTATTCATTTAAAACAGAGAATAATGGTTGTTCTATTTATATGAGTAATATCTTTTATGGTCATGCACCCTTGAAGAGTGGTCTATTTTTATTGAATCTCGATAGTAGTGATACACATATTCATAATGTCCAAGCCAAAAGATGCAGAGTTGATAATGATAGTGCAACTTATTTGTGGCACTACCGTTTAGGTCATATCGGTGTAAAGCGCATGAAGAAACTCCATACTGATGGACTTTTGGAATCACTTGATTATGAATCACTTGGTACTTGCGAACCGTGCCTCATGGGCAAGATGACTAAAACACCGTTCTCCGGTACTATGGAGAGAGCAACAGATTTGTTGGAAATCATACATACAGATGTATGTGGACCGATGAATATTGAAGCTCGTGGCGGATATCGTTATTTTCTCACCTTCACAGATGATTTGAGCAGATATGGGTATATCTACTTAATGAAACACAAGTCTGAAACATTTGAAAAGTTCAAAGAATTTCAGAGTGAAGTAGAAAATCATCGTAACAAGAAAATTAAGTTTCTACGATCTGATCGTGGAGGAGAATATTTGAGTTACGAGTTTGGTTTACATTTGAAACAATGCGGAATAGTTTCGCAACTCACGCCACCCGAAACACCACAATGTAATGGTGTGTCCGAATGTCGTAATCGTACTTTACTAGATATGGTGCGATCTATGATGTCTCTTACTGATTTACCGCTGTCATTTTGGGGTTATGCTTTAGAGACGGCTGCATTCACATTGAATAGGGCACCATCAAAATCCATGGAGACGACGCCTTATGAGCTATGGTTTGGCAAGAAACCAAAGTTGTCGTTTCTTAAAGTTTGGGGCTGCGATGCTTATGTGAAGAAACTTCAATCAAATAAGCTCGAACCCAAATCGGAGAAATGTGTCTTCATAGGATACCCAAAAGAGATTGTTGGGTACACCTTCTATCACAGATCCGAAGGCAAGCCATTCATTGCTAAGAATGGATCCTTTCTAGAAAAAGAGTTTCTCTCGAAAGAAGTGAGTGGGAGGAAAGTAGAACTTGATGAGATAACTATGTCTGCTCCCTCATTGGAAAGTAGTTCATCACAGAAATCAGTTCCTGTGACATCTACACCAATTAGTGAGGAAGATAATGATATTGATCATGAAACTTCAGATCAAGTTTCTACTGAACCTCATAGGTCTACCAGAATAAAATCTGCACCAGAGTGGTACGGTAATCCTATTCTGGAAGTCATGTTACTTGACCATGATGAACCTACGAACTATGAGGAAGCGATGATGAGCCCAAATCCCGCAAAATGGCTAGAAGCCATGAAATCTGAGATGGGATCCATGTATGAAAACAAAGTATGGACTTTGGTTGACTTGCCCGATGATCGGCAAGCCATTGAGAATAAATGGATCTTTAAGAAGAAGACTGACGCTGACGGTAATGTAACTGTCTATAAAGCTCGACTTGTTGCGAAAGGTTTTCGACAAGTTCAAGGGGTTGACTACGATGAGACTTTCTCACCCGTAGCGATGCTTAAGTCTGTCCAAATCATGTTAGCGATTGCCGCATTTTATGATTATGAAATTTGGCAGATGGATGTCAAAACCGCATTTCTGAATGGATTTCTGGAAGAAGAGTTGTATATGATGCAACTGGAAGGTTTTGTCAATCCTAAGGGAGCTAACAAAGTGTGCAAGCTCCAGCGATCAATCTATGGTCTGGTGCAAGCATCTCGGAGTTGGAATAAATGCTTTGATAGTGTGATCAAAGCATATGGTTTTATACAGACTTTTGGAGAAGCCTGTATTTACAAGAAAGTGAGTGGGAGCTCTGTAGCATTGCTAATATTATATGTGGATGACATATTGTTGATTGGAAATGATATAGAATTTCTGAATGGCATAAAAGGATACTTGAATAAAAGTTTTTCAATGAAAGACCTCGGTGAAGCTTCTTACATATTGGGCATTAAGATCTATAGAGATAGATCAAGACGCTTGATTGGACTTTCACAATGCACGTACCTTGATAAAGTGTTGAAAAAGTTCAATATGGATCAGGCGAAGAAAGGGTTCTTGCCTGTATTACAAGGTATAAAGTTGAGTCAGACTTAATGCCCGACCACTGCAGAAGATAGAGAGAAAATTAAAGGAGTTCCCTATGCTTCAGCCATAGGCTCTATCATGTATGCAATGCTGTGTACCAGACCTGATGTGTGCCTTGCTATTAGTTTGGCAGGGAGGTACCAAAGTAATCCAGGAGTGGGTCACTGGACGGCGGTCAAGAACATCCTGAAATACCTGAAAAGGACTAAGGATATGTTTCTCGTATATGGAGGTGACAAAGAGCTAGTCGTAAATGGTTACGTCGATGCAAGCTTTGACACTGATCCGAACGATTCTAAATCGCAAACCGGATACGTATTTTTGTTAAACGGTGGAGCTCTAAGTTGGTGCAGTTCTAAACAAAGCGTCGTGGTGGGATCTACATGTGAAGCGGAGTACATAGCTGCTTCGGAAGCAGCAAATGAAGGAGTCTGGATGAAGGAGTTCATTTCTGATCTAGGTGTTATACCTAGTGCATCGGGACCAATGAATATCTTCTGTGACAATACTGGTGCAATTGCCTTGGCAAAGGAATCCAGATTTCACAAGAGGACCAAGCACATCAAGAGATGCTTCAATTCCATTCGGGACCAAGTCCAAGTGGGAGACATAGAGATTTGCAAAATACATATGGATCTGAATGTTGCAGACCCGTTGACTAAGCCTCTCTCACGAGCAAAACATGATCAACACCAAGACACCATGGGTGTTAGAATCATTACTATGTAATCTAGATTATTGACTCTAGTGCAAGTGGGAGACTAAAGGAAATATGCCCTAGAGGCAATAATAAAGTTATTATTTATTTCCTCATATCATGATAAATGTTTATTATTCATGCTAGAATTGTATTAACCGGAAACATGATACATGTGTGAATACATAGACAAACATAGTGTCACTAGTATGCCTCTACTTGACTAGCTCATTAATCAAAGATGGTTATGTTTCCTAACCATAGACATGTGTTGTCATTTGATTAATGGGATCACATCATTAGGAGAATGTTGTGATTGACTTGACCCATTCCGTTAGCTTAGCACTTGATCGTTTAGTATGTTGCTATTGCTTTCTTCATGACTTATACAAAGTTCCTACAACTATGAGATTGTGCAACTCCCGTTTACCGGAGGAACACTTTGTGTGCTACCAAACGTCACAACATAACTGGGTGATTATAAAGGTGCTCTACAGGTGTCTCCAAAGGTACATGTTGAGTTGGCATAATTCGAGATTAGGTTTTGTCACTCCAATTGTCGGAGAGGTATCTCTGGGCCCTCTCGGTAATACTCATCATTTAAGCCTTGCAAGCATTGTAACTAATGAGTTAGTTATGAAATGATGTATTACGTAACGAGTAAAGAGACTTGCCGGTAACGAGATTGAACTAGGTATTGGATACCGACAATCGAATCTCGGGCAAGTAACATACCGAAGACAAAGGGAACAACGTATGTCGTTATGCGGTTTGACCGATAAAGATCTTCGTAGAATATGTAGGAACCAATATGAACATCCAGGTTCCACTATTGGTTATTGACCGAGAATAGTTCTAGGTCATGTCTACATAGTTCTCGAACCCGTAGGGTCCACACGCTTAACGTTACGATGACAGTTTTATTATGATTTTATAAGTTTTGATGTACCGAAGTTTGTTCGGAGTCCCGGATGTGATCACGGACATGAGAAGGAGTCTCAAAATGGTCGAGACATAAAGATTGATATATTGGACGACTATATTCGGACACCGGAAGTGTTCCGGGTGATTTCGGAGAAAACCGGAGTGCCGGAGGGTTATCGGAACCCCCCCGGGAGTGTTAATGGGCCACATGGGCCTTAGTGGGAAGAAAGAGGGGCGGCCAGGGTGGGCCGTGCGCCCCCTCTCCCTTTGGTCCGAATTGGACTAGGAGGGGGGGGGGGCGGCGCCCCCCTCTTTCCTTCCCCCTCTCCCCCTTCCTTTCCCCCTCCTAGTGGAGTAGGAAAGGGGGAGTCCTACTCCTACGAGGAGGAGGACTCCTCCTCCTTGGTGCGCCCCAAGGGGCCCGCCGGCCTCCCCCCTTGCTCCTTTATATACGGGGGCAGGGGGGCACCCTAGGACACACAAGTTGATCTACGGAACGTTCCTTAGCCGTGTGCGGTGCCCCCCTCCACCATATTCCACCTTGGTCATATCGTCGCGGAGTTTAGACGAAGCCCTGCCCTGGTAGAACATCATCATCGTCACCACACCGTCGTGCTAACGGAAAGCATCCCCGACGCTTTGCTAGATTGGAGCCCGGGGAACGTCATCGAGCTGAACGTGTGCTGAACACGGAGGTGCCGTACGTTCGGTACTTGGATCGGTCGAGTCGTGAAGACGTACGACTACATCAACCGCGTTGTGATAGCGCTTCCGCTTACGGTCTACGAGGTTACGTGGACAACACTCTCCCCTCTCGTTGCTATGCCATCACCATGATCTTGCGTGTGCGTAGGAATTTTTTTTGAAATTACTACGTTCCCCAACAATATGGTCAAGGCATGATGTGATATAAATTGTTGTATGAGATGATCATGTTTTGTAACAAAGTTATCGGCAACTGGCAGGAGCCATATGGTTGTCGCTTTATTGTATGCAATGCAATCGCCATGTAATTGTTTTACTTTATCACTAAGCGGTAGCGATAGTCATAGTAACAATAGTTGGCGAGACGACAACAGTGGTATGATGGAGATCAAGGTGTCACGCCGGTGACGATGGAGATCATGACGATGCTTCGGTGATGGAGATAATGAGCACAAGATGATGCTGGCCATATCATGTCACATATTTTGATTGCATGTGATCTTTATCTTTTATGCATCTTATTTTGCTTAGTATGGCGGTAGCTTTATAAGATGATCCCTTACTAAATTTCAAGGTATACGTGTTCTCCCTGAGTATGCACTATTGCTACAGTTCGTTGTGCCGAGACACCATGTGATGATCGGGTGTGATAAGCTCTACGTTCACATACAATGGGTGCAAGCCAGTTTTGCACATGCAGAATACTCAGGTTAAAGTTGATGAGCCTAGAATATGCAGATATGGCTTGGGAACACTGAGACCGAAAGGTCGAGCATGAATCATATAGTAGATATGATCAACATAGTGATGTTCACCATTGAAAACTACTCCATCTCACGTGATGATCGGACATGGTTTAGTTGATTTGGATCACGTGACCACTTAGATGATTAGAGGGATGTCTATCTAAGTGGGAGTTCTTAAGTAATATGATTAATTGAACTTTAATTTATCATGAACTTAGTACCTGATAGTATTTTGCTTGTCTATGTTGTTGTAGATCAATGGCCCGTGCTACCGTTCCTTTGAATTTTATTGCATTCCTAGAGAAAGCTAAGTTGAAAGATGATGGCAGCAACTACACGGACTGGGTCCGTAACTTGAGGATTATCCTCATTGTTGCACAGAAGAATTACGTCCTGGAAGCACCGTTGGGTGCCAGGCCTGCTGCAGATGCTACTGATGACATTAAGAATGTCTGGCAGAGCAAAGCTAATGACTACTCGATAGTTCAGTGTGCCATGCTTTACAACTTAGAACCGGGACTTCAACGACGTTTTGAACATCATGGAGCATATGAGATGTTCCAGGAGTTGAAGTTAATATTTCAAGCAAATGTCCGGATTGAGAGATATGAAGTCTCCAATAAGTTCTACAGCTGTAAAATGGAGAATAGTTATGTCAGTGAACATATACTCAGAATGTCTGGGTACCACAACCACTTGACTCAACTGTGAGTTAATCTTCCTGATGATAGTGTCATTGACAGAGTTCTTCAATCACTGCCACCAAGCTATAAAATCTTCATGATGAACTATAATATGCAAGGGATGAACAAGACTATTCCCGAGCTCTTCGCGATGCTAAAGGCTGCGGAGGTAGAAATCATAAAGGAGCATCAAGTGTTGATGGTCAATAAGATCACTAGTTTCAAGAAAAAGGGCAAAGGGAAGAAGGGGAACCTCAAGAAGAACGGCAAAAAGGTTGCTGCTCAAGAGAAGAAACCCAAGTCTGGACCAAAGCCTGAAACTGAGTGCTTCTACTGCAAAGGGACTGGTCACTGGAAGCGGAACTGCCCCAAGTATTTGGTGGATAAGAAGGATGGCAAAGTGAAAGGTATATTTGATATACATGTTATTGATTTGTACCTTACTAATGCTCATAGTAGCGTCTGGGTATTTGATAATGGTTCTATTGCTCATATTTGCAACTCGAAACAGGGGCTACGGATTAAGCGAAGATTGGCTAAGGACAAGGTGACGATGCGCGTGGGAAATGGTTCCAAGGTTGATGTGATCGTCGTCGGCATGCTGCCTCTACATCTACCATCAGGATTAGTTTTAGACCTGAATAATTGTTATTTGGTGCCAGCATTGAGCATGAACATTATATTTGGATCTTGTTTAATGCGAGTCAATTATTCATTTAAATCAGAGAATAATGGTTGTTCTTTTTATATGAGTAATATCTTTTATGGTCATGCACCCTTGATGAGTGGTCTATTTTTGTTGAATCTCGATAGTGATGATACACATATTCATAATATTGAAACCAAAAGATGCAAAGTTAATAATGATAGTGCAACTTATCTGTGGCACTGCCATTTGGGTCATATCCGTGTAAAGCGCATGAAGAAACTCCATGTTGTTGGACTTTTGGAATCACTTGATTATGAATCACTTGGTGCTTGTGAACCGTGCCTCATGGGAAAGATGACTAAAACTCCATTCTCCGGAACAATGGAATGAGCTACTGACTTGTTGGAAATAATACATACCGATGTATGTGGTCCAATGAGTATTGAGGCTCGTGGTGCGTATCGTTATTTTCTTACCTTCATAGATGATTTGAGCAGATATGGTTATATGTACTTAATGAAGCATAAGTCTAAAACATTTGAAAATTTCAAAGAATTTCAGAGTGAAGTGGAAAATCATCATAACAAGAAAATAAAGTTTCTATGATCTGATCGTGGAGGAGAATATTTGAGTTACGAGTTTGATCTTCATTTGAAACGACATGGGATAGTTTCACCACTAACGCCACGTGGAACACCACATCGAAATGGTGTGTCCGAACGTTGTAACCGTACTTTATTGGATATGGTGCGATCTATGATGTCTCTTACTAATTTACCGCTATCATTGTGGGGTTATGCTTTAGAGACGGTTGCATTCACTTTAAATAGGCACCATCAAAATCCGTTGAGACGACGCCTTATGAACTATGGTTTGGCAAGAAACCAAAGTTGTCGTTTCTTAAAGTTTGGGGCTGCGATGCTTATGTGAAAAAGCTTCAACCTGATAAGCTCAAACCCAAATCAGAGAAGTGCATCTTCATAGGATACCCAAAGGAAACTGTTGGGTACTGTCGGCGTTCTGGGAACGGGGGTCCCCAGACTTGCCTGCCTGCGGCCTGCGGCGTGGCTCAAGGGGTGGCCTAGCACGACCCACCTTTATCAGCACGAACTCAAGACCCTCGCGAGGGGCCAAGCCTCGCGGGGTGGACGACAGGGAGCTTCCTCAGGCATGGCCTCGTCAGGCTGGCTCGCGAGGAGGCGGAGAGATCAAGGCGGGGTACCTCACGAGGTGCCCATGACGCAAGCCACGACGACCAAGGGTGCCAGGCGGGCGCCAGCCCGCGCAGTGTCCTCCTTTCCTCTTTGGTGTAAAGGGAGCGAGCACAGGCGAGAGCATCAAGCAAAGGCATCCGTTTCGGTGCAAAAAGACCAAGACCATCACAACGGCAGGAAGGAGGTCATTGTGGAGCCCAAGCCGGCGTCACCACCAGAGCCTTTGACAAGCGAGGACCAACTTTAGTCAGGATAAGTGTACTGGATGTTCCCCTTCAAAATGGCCAATTGTTGGCGCCCTTCCCGCTCAATATTTGGGAAGAGGCCCATGGCCTTTGCCTATAAATAGGACTATCCACCCACAAGGTAGAGGGGGACCCGGAAACCAACAGAAAGAGCGACTGAACTCCCCCTAGCAGTTCATCGCACCAGCCAAGAACAGACCCTCGTGAGGCTGCTCTTCCTTGTATTGTTCATCATCAGCCCAAGAGGCAATCCACCACACCACAAACTGGAGTAGGGTATTACACCACAATGGTGGCCCGAACTAGTATAAACCCTGTGTCTCTTGTGTTGTTCCTTTCATAGCTTAGATCCTAGCGAGGCGGCGAGGTGCAGGTAGGTAGAGGGCAAAACCTCCGCGCGCACCCCAGTGTTCGAATCTAGAGGGTCTGCCGAAACCCAAAATCCGCCATTTGGCACGCCAGGTAGGGGTGCGCCGGAGCTTTTCCTTCCGCTGACCCGCTCTCCGCCGACACCACGACTCGCCCTGTGATGAGCAGCGCACCGCCCGCTCTGGTCGCTAGCGCTAGCGCGGGGGCCAGGAGGCTTCGAGCCTTGGCCCCAGCCTTGCGACAGGTGCGGTGGCCGGACAAGTTCAAGCCGGCGGCGCCGCCGTGCCACAACGGCACAACTGATCCGCTGGCTCTCCTGCTGGCGTACGAGGAGGCCATCTTTGAAGCAGGAGGCGACGACGGGGCCATGGCTAATTGGCTTCCCATGGCCCCCACTGACGCCCCGCGCATGTGGCTGCTCCACCTGCCGGCGGCTTCCGTGACCCCTTGGGAAGAGCTGCGCAACCTCTTCCTAGGCCAGCACGCTGCGTCGGCGCCCCCGGTCGTCGCAACCCTCCTGGGCGGCTCGCAGGCGCCACCTTCGGGGTGCCGCATCAAGCCATTCGTCCGCCAGGTCGGCGCTGCCTCCACGCGGCAGGGGGCTCCCTCAGGTCAGTCGGCGCCCAAGGCCGATCTGGCCTTCAGCTCGGAGGACCACCCCTCCAACTCAGCCTACTCGGGCGCGCTCCTGATGCTGTGCACCCCCACCGTCTGCCAGGTGGCCGTCACCAGGACTCTCATCGAGGGCGGCTCGGGCCTCAGCATGCTCTTGATTGAAGCCTTCAGCCTCCTCCACATACCACCGGAGCGGCTTCAGCCCAGCCGGCCCTTCTTGGGCGTCGAGGGCGGGTCCTCCAGCTCCTTGGGGCAGATCCATCTCCCGGTAACCTTCGGCACCTACGACAACTTCCGCACGGAGCTAATTGACTTCGACATCGCCCCCATCGGCCTCCCATACAACGCCATCCTCGGCTACCCAGCGCTGGCCCAATTCATGGCCGCGACTCACCCAACGTACAACCTCATGAAAATGCCCGGGAGCAGCGGCGTCCTCACCGTGTGCGGAGACACCGGGGATGCGTTGCAAGTGCTCAAGCTCGCCTTCAAGGCGGCGGCGGCGGCGCAGCCTACCGACTCGGACACCCCTGAGCCCAAGGAGGCTGCGCCGGCCAAGAAGAAGCAGTTGTTCACCCAAGACAAGGCAAAAACCAAGCAGATACTGGTTGACAAGGACGGATCCACTGATGCCACCTTCGCCATAGGCGCCAACCTCGAGCCCGAGCAGGAGGAGGCCCTGGTCAGGTTCCTGCGCGCGAACAAGAAGGTATTCTCATGGGAGCCTGATCAACTGGCGGGGATCCCTAGAGGCGTAATCGAGCACCACCTCAATGTGTGCCCCAATGTCCGCCCCGTGAAGCAGAAGGCAAGGAGGCAGTCCATGGAAAAGTAGGCTTTCATCATCCAAGAGACCCGCAAGTTGGAAGCTGCAGGGGTCATTCGCGAGGTCCGATACCCGGATTGGTTGGCCAACCCAATCATCGTGCCAAAGAAAGGGGGGAAGGAACGTATGTGTGTCGACTTCACCAACCTCAACAAAGCCTGCCCGCAAGATCCGTTTCCGCTCCCCTGCATCGATCAGATCATCGACTCCACCGCCGAGTGCGACCTGTTATGTTTCTTGGATGCCTTCTCTGGGTATCACCAAATCAAGATGGCGGTAGAAGATGTGAAAAAATGGCTTTTCTAACCCCATGTGGGGTGTACCGCTACACATGCATGCTGTTCGGGCTGCACAATGCAGGGGCGACCTTTCAGCAGTTGATGCACATCACCTTGGGCCCGCAGCTCGGGAAGAATGTTGAGGCTTACATCGATGATATTGTGGTGAAGTCTCGCGAGGCCAAGACCCTGATACAAGACCTGGAGGAAACCTTCGCAAGCCTCAACGCTGTGAGCCTGCGGCTCAACCCAGAGAAGTGTGTGTTTGGGGTCCCCTCAGGCAAGCTCTTGGGCTTCCTCGTGTCCCACCGAGGCATCGAAGCTAACCCAGAAAAGGTCAAGGCGGTCGAGGACATGAGCCCGCCAAAGACCCTCAGAGAAATGCAGAAGCTCACTGGGCGCGTGATAGCACTAGGACACTTCATCTCCAAGTTGGGGGAGAGAGCGCTGCCTTTCTTCCAGCTGATGAAGAAAAAGGGACCCTTTGAATGGACTGAAGAGGCCGACAAGGCGTTCCAAGATCTCAAGAGGTACCTGACCAGCCCTCCGATAATGGTGGCCCCGCGCCCTCAGGAACCCCTGGTGCTCTACCTTGCAGCCACTCCCTACTCCGCCAGCGCAGCCCTGGTGGCGGTTAGGGAGGAGCGTCGGACCAAAGCCACGGCATCTGCCCGGGTCGAGGCGAAGCATGAACAAGGAAAACCCACAGATACCACTACCACGGCCAAGAAGGATCAGCAGCCGCAGGGGAACACACTCGGGACAGCGGAGACTCCTCCCCCTGGCGACCAGCCGCTGGAGGCTCCCCTGTCTCAGGAGGCGCCACGATCTTCGAAGGGCGCCATCGACACTGCACTCCCAACCTCGTTGAACACCCTGTGTACTTCGTCAGCACAGTGTTGCGGGATGCGAGGGCGCGGTACCCCATGCCTTAGAAACTCCTCCTCGCGCTATTGGTCGCCTCGCGCAAACTGTGACATTATTTTCAGGGCCACCCCATCAAGGTTGTCTCAGCGTACCCTTTGGAAAGGGTGCTCAGGAGCCCTAACTCAGCTGGAAGAGTCGCTGAGTGGAACATTGAACTGCAAGCGTTTCAACTCGAATTCACCACAACCAGAGTCATCAAGGGGGCCGCCTTGGCAAATTTCGTGGCGGAGTGGACAGAGGCACCGGGCCTCAAGGCTGATGAGGATCGGTCCCTCTCCCCAGGAAGCGAGGCGCCGGATGGTTGGGTCATGTATTTCGACGGGGCATTCTCCAGGCTCAGCGTGGGGGCTGGTGCGGTGCTTATATCTCCTACTCAAGACAAGCTCTACTACGTTGTGCAGCTCTGTTTCCAGCACGGAGAAAAGGTCTCCAATAACATAGCAGAATATGAAGGCCTAATAGCAGGCCTGAAGGCCGCGGCTGCCCTAGGAGTGAAGCGCCTTACCATCAAGGGCGATTCACAACTCCTCGTCAACTTCTCCAACAAAGTATACGAGCCGAGGGATGAGCACATGGAAGCCTACCTCGCGGAGGTCCGCAGGATGGAGAAGCAGTTCTGGGGGCTAGAGTTGCAGCATGTGCCCCGTGGCACCAATCAGGAGGCCGACGACATCGCCAAACGAGCATCCAGGCGGCTACCTCAAGAGCCTGGCGTCTTCGAGGAGCGGCTCTTCACGCCCTCGGCCACGCCATCACTGTCAAGCATGGTGTAGCCTCGGGAGCAGCTCCCCCAGCCGCCAGCCTCGGGAGCCCCGGTCTATGGCCCGGCCTCAGGAGCGCGCCTGCTCTTGATGATGGAGCCTCAGGAGGGGTGCTGGATCACGGAGCTTCGGAGCTACTTGACGCAAGGGACCTTGCCGGAAAAGGAGGAGGAAGCGGAGCGCGTGGCACGACAAGCCACATCATACTGCATCGGGGATGGAGAGCTCTACCGGAGGCGACCGAATGATGTGTCCCTGTGCTGCATCTCCAGGGAGCAAGGGAAGGAACTGCTGGCGGATATACATGGTGGGGACTGTGGGCATCATTCATCATCACGGACCCTCGTTGGCAAGGCGTTCCGCAGCGGATTCTATTGGCCCACTATGCTCAATGATGTCGTCGAACTGGTGAAGGCTTGCGAGGCCTGCCAATTCCATGCCAAGCAGATCCATCAGCCGGCGGGAGGTCTGCAAACTATACCCCTCTCATGGCCATTCGCAGTCTGGGGGCTGGATATCCTGGGCCCATTTCCTCGGGCGCCAGGGGGCTATCACTACCTCTACATCACCGTGGACAAGTTCACCAAGTGGGCTGAAGTGGAAGCCGTCCGCACCATCCCCGCAGGTTCTGCGGTCAAGTTCATCAAGGGCATCGTGAGCCGGTTCGGGGTGCCGAACCGCATCATCACCGACAACGGTTCGTAGTTCACCAGTAACCTCTTCAAAACATACTGTGCTAACCTTGGAACGCAGATATGCTACGCTTCAGTGGCGCACCCCCAGAGCAACAGATAGGCCGAGCGGGCCAATGCGGAGGTCCTGAGAGGCCTCAAGACCAGGACATTCAAGAAGAAGCTGGAGGCCTGCGGCCGAGGTTGGTACGATGAGCTTCAGTCCATGTTGTGGTCCATCCGCATGATTGCGACCAAGCCAACTGGCGAGACCCCATTCTTCCTGGTCTACGGAGCTGAAGCGGTCCTCCCTCACGAGGTCATGCGTCGTTCCGCACGAGTCCTGGCGTTCGACGAGGCACAGCAGGACACCATGCGGGGGACGGACCTCGTGCTGGGGGAGGAGCATCGTCGGGAAGCTGTGCTCCGAGTGACAAGATACCAACAAGCGCTGCGGCGATACCACTACCATAACATCCGCCCCAGGACTCTCGAGGTAGGGGACCTCGTGCTTAGGTGGGTTCTCTCCAGGGAGGGATTGCATAAGCTCTCTCCCATGTGGGAGGGCCCGTTCAAGGTTGTTCATGTTTCCAGGCCCGGCTCCGCGCGCTTGGAGACTCGGGAGGGGGTACCTGTCCAGAACGCATGGAACATCCAGCACCTCCGAAGGTTTTACCCCTGAAAAGGCCCAGAGCCTGTGAAGAAGGCGAACGCCTGTGAAGCTGTCGCGTTTTGGAAAAGGCCCGGTGCCTATGAAGAAGGCGAACGCCTGTGAAGCTGTCGCGTTTTGGAAAAGGCCCAGAGCCTGTGAAGAAGGTGAACGCGTGTGAAGCTGTCGCGTTTTGGAAAAGGCCCGGTGCCTGTGAAGAAGGCGAACGCATGTGAAGCTGTCGTGTTTTGGAAAAGGCCCGGTGCCTGTGAAGAAGGCAAATGCCTGTGAAGTTTATCTTCCCGAGAAAGGCCTGGAGCCTGTGAAGAAGGCCAATGCCTGTGAAGCTCGCCACCCGTGACACTCTCACGTAATAATGAGTTGGGGCTGTACATGCCCCAGAGTCTCAGGAGCGCCGACCTCAGGCCCTGGGGCTCCCTCCCACACCCAGTGGCAGCACTTAGCTCCGCGCTGGTGAGAATACATGGAAGAATAGATTAGGTGCCGGACGCAGCTTTTCTCATTTGATTTCTGCAGTTGGCTTTTTCATCCCCATTCGAGGTTTTATTGAAGTTGCTGTCGTCTTTGGCTTGTGACTCTTTGCCTTTTTCGCTCTCCTGCCCCGATTTCTCTCGCGCAAGTCTCGCGAGGGAGCAACGCGGGCACCCTCGCGAATGTCTTCTGCCCTTATCGTTCGAGGCTTCCCTACCCGGATCCACTTCAGGAGCACCCCTCCAGTCCGTGCCCCACGGGCACTGCGACACGAACACAAGACCTGGGTCGGTCGCCTCCACAGTTGAGGATGGGAGCTACCTCTTCAGACTAACTCTCGCAAGACTTGAAGCATTTGATGAGGCCTCGTCCTCGGGAAGCAAAGGTCACGACAGGCCCCCACGATCACAGGTAATCATGACCCGCTTTGCATGCAGGGACTTTTCAGTTCGTGCAGTTGCCGAGGCGTCATGGGGGAGCGGAGCCGCCCACGTCTAATCAACCGCCACGCAGCGCCCAAGGCCGCAGGCTGTTAGGGCCCGCGGCGCTTCGCACTTGCCCCTTCGCTTCTCTACTCAGCCAAGTCCGGGCGCACCTTGGGCCCGGGGGCTACTGTCGGTGTTCTGGGAACAGGGGTCCCCAGACTTGCCTGCCTGCGGCCTGCGGCGTGGCTCAAGGGGCGGCCCAGCATGGCCCACCTTCATCAGCACAAACTCAAGACCCTCGCGAGGGGCCAAGCCTCGCGGGGTGGACGACATGGAGCTTCCTCAGGCATGGCCTCGTCAGGCTGGCTCGCGAGGAGGCGGAGAGATCAAGGCGGGGTACCTCACGAGGTGCCCATGACGCAAGCCACGACGACCAAGGGCGCCAGGCGGGCGCCAGCCCGCGCAGTGTCCTCCTTTCCTCTTTGGTGCAAAGGGAGCGAGCACAGGCGAGAGCATCAAGCAAAGGCATCCGTTTCGGTGCAAAAAGACCAAGACCATCACAACGGCAGGAAGGAGGTCATTGTGGAGCCCAAGCCGGCGTCACCACCAGAGCCTTTGACAGGCGAGGACCAACCTTAGTCAGGATAAGTGTACTGGGTGTTCCCCTTCAAAATGGCCAATTGTTGGCGCCCTTCCCGCTCAATATTTGGGAAGAGGCCCAGGGCCTTTGCCTATAAATAGGACTAGCCACCCACAAGGTAGAGGGGGACCTGGAAACCAGCAGAAAGAGCGACTGAACTCCCCTAGCAGTTCATCGCACCAGCCAAGAACAGACCCTCGCGACGCTTCTCTTCCTTGTATTGTTCATCATCAGCCCAAGAGGCAATCCACCACACCACAAACTAGAGTAGGGTATTACACCACAATGGTGGCCCGAACTAGTATAAACCCTGTGTCTCTTGTGTTGTTACTTTCATAGCTTAGATCCTAGCGAGGCGGCGAGGTGCAGGTAGGTAGAGGGCGAAATCTCCGCGCGCACCCTAGTGTTCGAATCTAGAGAGTCTGCTGGAACCCGAAATCCGGTAGGTACACCTTCTATCATAGATCCGAAGGCAAAATCTTTGTTGCTAAGAATGGATCCTTACTAGAGAAGGAGTTTCTCTCGAAAGAAGTGAGTGGGAGGAAAGTAGAACTTGATGAGGTAATTGTACCTTCTCCCTTATTGGAAAGTAGTTCATCACGGAAATCAGTTCCAGTGATTCCTACACTAATTAGTGAGGAAGTTAATGATGATGATCATGAAACTTCAGATGAAGTTACTACCGGACCTCATAGGTCTTCCAGAGTAAGGTCCGCACCAGAGTGGTACGGTAATCCTGTTCTGGAAGTCATGTTACTAGACCATGATGAACCTACGAACTATGAGGAAGCGATGATGAGCCCAGATTCCGCGAAATGGCTTGAGGACATGAAATCTGATATGGGATCCATGTATGAGAACAAAGTGTGGACTTTGGTGGACTTTCCCGATGATCGACAAGCTATAGAAAATAAATGAATCATTAAGAAGAAGACCGACGCAGACGGTAATGTTACTGTTTAGAAAGCTTGACTTGTTGCGAAAGGTTTTCGACAAGTTCAAGGAGTTGACTACGATGAGACTTTCTCACCCGTAGCGATGCTTAAGTCTGTTCGAATTTGGCAAATGGATGTTAAAACTGCATTCCTGAATGGATTTCTGGAAGAAGAGTTGTATATGATGCAACCAGAACAGGTAATATAAAAGTGTAATGTAAAGCCCATAAACATCCAAAACGGGTAATATAATAGCATAGAACAATAAAAAATTATAGATACGTTGGAGACATATCACCAGCTCCCGCTCCTTCTCTTGCTCCAGGTCCCTGAGGTGGTACTGGTGCATCACCCAGTTGGTCCTCTGCTGGTCAAAGTTTTTGTTGGTGTGCAACACCAGCACCTTTTTGCTGCGCGTCTACCGGCCTTTGACCATCACCGGCAAGGTATTGCCGGTCTTGTGCCACATCGCGTGCATGCCGCACTCCGACTGTATCTTGCGACGCGTCCATGTGCCCCTTTTGAATGCCTTGGAATTGCGCTAGAAGAAATGCTTGCTTAGGCCACTCAGTGTGATACCTGCAGTATTGTCGAATACAGGTTTTAGTGTACGTAGTTGGCATTTTCATAACATCTTTGGCATGTTGCAGTCACTTGTTTCACTTTTTATTAACTGTCAAATTGTAATTGCTTCACTAGGTCTGCGTCTAAAAAGAAAAATAGAGCCATGAACAAAGGAATATGTTTGTGCAAGTAGACGGCCGACCGGTGTCTTACCTGGAAGTTTCTCAAGATGGGTGTAGCATATGTCGTGCTCGTTGTCGATGGTTGGTATGAACAAATCGATGAGAGGGTGAGATCTCGCGCTGTCAGCACTCACTTTGGCCTCAAGATGCTCGATCAGCTCCTGATCCATGGGATTGAACTTGACGCCAGCCGGTAGCACCGGCCAATCCTTCTTGGACTTGCATCGGTTAATTCCAGTTATATGGTACTCAATGTATGATCAATTGACTGTTTTAAGTGAATGATGAAAGATTTCGATAGATAAGTGGTACTCCAAATCTGAAGTCCAGAATACCCGAACACGCCGCCGGAATTCTTGTATCACCTCACGCGCAGCGTGTTGTCACGTCAATTCAATTGTGGACATGATGAATAATTTGACCGACATATACTAGTACTTCTATTGTACTACCTACTAGTCGTATTTAGTGTCACATTTTAACCATAGGTTTAACTAACAAGTACGCACCTGTCGCTGTACTAGAGTAGGGGTACCCTAGTATCCCGAACTTGTGCACGGGCAGTCGCAGCGCCCCGCGGCAAGGCTTGCCGGGTGACCGCCAAGGTCCTCCGTGGTTCCTTTGGAGCCATTCAAGAACAAAGTATTCAAGCCAAGGAGACAAGGCCCCGGCAAGAGGAGCTTGCCGGGAAGGCCAACCAAGGCATCTCAAGGAACTTTCCGCGACACGCCACGCGTCCCGGCAAGGCCCGGTGAGCGACAAGCTTCCGGACGCGACAAGACAACAACCACGGCAAGGCGCTTGCCGCGGCAAGCGACCACTCTGTACCCACGCTCCAGCACATCCACCAACGTGTCGCCCTGGGGCCTTCCCAGGCGCGCGTGGCGAGAGGCTGTGCAGCCAGCGGTGCGCGGTGGCATGCGACGCTGACAAGATTGCCATCGTGGCAAGCGGTGGCGTCCCTGACGGTCCTCTTTTGCACTGTTTGGGCGACGCAGACGGGCATTTAATGCCTTTGTCCCCTGCCGTCAGGGTTAGGTAGGATGCACTGTACGGGTAGCTGTACCAACCACCCCTCTTTTTCCATTTTTACCCTTGTCTACGTTGCCACCTGTCGGTGACCCCTTGTGCGTATAAAAGGAGGCCCATGCGCAACTTAGAGGAGGGTTCGAAGCCAGAAAACACTCACGCTCGGTCTCGTTAGCAGCTCGAGTGTACTGTAGCACTCAGCGCTCTCGAGCAAGAACTCAATACAATCAGACAAGCAGCAGTAGGAGTATTATCTCTCCGGAGAGCTCCGAAGCTGGGTAAACTGCTCGTGTGTTTTGCCTCGATCCGCTCTTCGTGCGATCTCCGCCCCCCGCCGAACCGAAAGAGGCTCGCTCCACCGGTCCCATAGGTGTTCGTGGATCAGCCTCCCCGACATCTTTGGCGCGCCAGGTAGGGGGCATCGAGGTTTTGTGAACCTGATCCGGCATGCACACGAGCCAGATCTTCATCTTCTTCATCGACATGCCACCGAAGAAGAAGACTTCGGCGGCAGCTGTTCCGTCCACGTTGATCCCACCATCACCGGAGCAATCGGGTGGTGGGGTAGACACCGGCGGAAGAACGGACATTGACGAGGGAGCTCACGACGCTGCCAGGTCCAAGGACAAGGCTGCGCAGACCTCGGCGTCCGCGCATGTTCCGCGCCCATCTCAGGAGGCGCAGGACCGACAACGTCATGGTACTCGCAGTACCATACGTCTGTTGGGCCAAGATCGAGCTGGTGGATCTCGGGGTGCTCAAGACCAGCATGCACGCCAACATGCTGACACGAGCGAGACACGGTCGCCTGGACGGGATACTGCTCCTTCTAACATAGTTAGAAGTCCGAGCATACCCCGCTCCTCGCACCATTCGCCACTGCCACCCACCACTCCAGCAGAAGCTTTGGCGTGAGCTCAACTGCTTCTGGATTACCCTCCAACGGAAGACAAGATCGACGGATGGAGGGCAACCATTCAGAGTCTCATCGGCTTCGCCAACGGCGACACTCCGCGGCAGCCGAGTACTTCGCTGCCGCGGCAGGACCGCCAGGCACGAGCCGATGGCGACGAAACCGGTGGGGGTGCAACTACCATGCACTCTCCACCCCGAAGGCCAAGATCGCCGACTCACCGGATCCACCTCGACAGCGACTCCACTGCATCATCAGATCCACGAGCTCGTCGCGATCAGCGCCAAGTTCTTCACGAACGACAGCAAGAAGACGCTCGTACTCGCATCGAGCGCCGAAGAGAAGCGCGATGTCAATCAGACCAGCGTGCTGGGCCCTCTGTCGACATGCATGCGCCAGGGGAACCAGGCGACTTGCCATACGCGGTAGGTTGACCTGCGTTCACTCGTGAGCTGCGGCAAGTCCAGTGGCCCAGCACGAAAAATTTCAAGCCAGATGTACCAGAGAAGTACGACGGCAAGTCGCATCCGTCGGAGTTCCTCAGCATCTACACCATCGCGGTGCAAGCTGCCGGGGGGCAGGACGACAAGATCCTGGCCAACTACTTCCCGCTGGTGCTCAAGCCCAATGTCAGATCCTGGTTCATGCACTTGCCGGACAACTCCATATCCTCCTGGGCAGACCTATGCCATCAGTTTGTTAGCGCCTTTACATGCGGCCACAAGCCTCATGGCCAAGAGAGCGATCTTCATCTGCTCGCCCAGAAGGAAGGAGAGCCCCTGCGCAAGTACATTCAGAGATTCAGCCGTGTACAGCACAACATCCCAGATGTCCACCCTGCCGCGGTAATCAGCGCGTTCCATCAGAACGTGCGAAACCGCAGGATGCGGGAGGAGATGGCGATGTGCAAGATCAGAGAAGTCAGTGAGCTATATGCCCTGGCCGACAAGTGTGCACGTGCTGAGGAAGGGAGGAGACTCCCCGGAGAGAATACAGGAGCAGGAGGATCTGATAGTGAGGAGACTGCCCCGGCAAGGAAAAACCGGTGGTGGAACAACAGGAAGAAGAAAGGCAAAGATGTGCTAGTCGTTGAGCAGTCCGACAACGAAGGTGGCGCCAAGAAAGCCAAAGCTGGTAGCTCCGGCAAGGAGATTGCCGCGGGCATCAACTACCAGGCTGTGGCGGTCGCCGACAAGCAGGACGGCACCAACAAGCAGTACTGCAAGATCCACCGCACCAAGGGCCATGACCTCCAGAGCTGCAAGAAGGTCGAGCAGCTTGTCGAGCAGCAAAAGGCTGAATACGAGCGACGCGACAAGGAGAAAGCCCAGGAAGGTGCTGGAGGAGCCGGCAAGAAACGTCCCGGCCGAGGAGGACGCCGTGGCAAGGCCAAGCAACGGCAAGGAGACAGACCTCCCCGCGGCCGCGACAAGGATGAAGATGACGACGACGATGAAGATATGGATGATGACGAGACCGATGAGTAGGAGTTCCAGAAAGCCACAGAGGTCATGTGCGTTGACGGTGGTGCTTCTCTGCATACTTCACACCGACAACTCAAGCAGTGGGTGCGGGAAGTCAATGCGGCAGAACCACCCATCGAGTCACGCAAGCCTCTAAAATGGTCTGGCACGCCTATCATCTTTGATATTGAGGACCACCCTGATCACATAACTGCGGTCGGGTGCTTGCCGATGTTGGTTTCACCAACTATCCGCAACCTCAAGGTCACTAAGATGCTAGTTGACGGCGGGGCCGGCTTGAACCTGATCTCCTCCGCGGTGCTCCAGAAACTCCAGATCCCTGATAGCGAGCTCGAAGAGACCGGCACATTCCAAGGAATCAATCCGGGAAGGAGCAAGCCGAAGGGAAAGATCACATTGTTGGTGACATTTGGCAGCGAGTTGAACTTCAGGACTGAGAGGGTCACTTTTGACGTTGCTGACTTTCCATTGCCTTACAATGGGATACTCGGCCGTCCAGCACTTGCCAAATTCATGGCAGCCTCTCACTATGCATACAACATGCTGAAGATGCCAGGCCCGATAAGTGTCATCTCTGTCCCTGGCGACAAGAAGGATGCTCTTATTTGCGCCGACAAGATCTACCGGGAAGCAGCAGCAGCGGCAGATCGCAAGTCACTTGCCGTTGACGCTCCCGGGGCGAAGAAGAAGACCAAGTCCGGCAAGAGTTCTGATGCCCACTCCGGCAAGCGCACCTCTTCGGAGTGCTGCGCTACCGTCGAGGACGCACCATCGAGCTCCACCGACAAGTATAAGAAGACAATGACAGCTCCACCAGAGACCAAGAAAGTGTCCGCCAAGGAGGATGGCACTGGTGGTACCTTCACCATCAGTGCCACTCTCGACCATAAATAGGAAAGCGCGCTCGTTGCTTTCCTGCGGGCGAACGTCGACGTGTTTGCGTGGCAACCGTCTAACATCCCCGATGTTCCCAAGAAAGTAATCGAGCACCATCTTGCCGTCTGTCCTCATGCGCGGCCCGTCAAGCAGAAAGTCAGGAAACAGGCACTGGAGCGCCAAGAATTCATCACAGAAGAAATCAAGAAATTGGAAGCAGCAGGCCTTGTCAGAGGAGTGCTCCATCCTATGTGGTTGGCCAACCCTGTAGTCGTGCGCAAGGCAAACGGGAAATGGAGGCTTTGTATCGACTTTACCGATGTCAATAAAGCTTGTCCCAAAGACCCATTTCCCTTGCCGCGCATCGACCAGATTGTTGACTCCACGGCCGGATGTGACTTGCTTTCATTTCTTGATGCATACTCTGGATACCATCAGATCTTCATGGCAGAAGAGGATGAGGAGAAGACCGCATTCATCACCCCATGTGGCACATACTGTTTCGTACGGATGCCTTTCGGTTTAAAGAATGCTGGTTCAACATTTGCAAGGGTAGTCCATGATGCTTTTGAGCCGCAAATGCACATAAATGTGGAAGCCTACATGGATGATATAGTGGTCAAGAGCAAGGACAAGGCGACTCTGATTCAAGATTTAGACGAAACCTTTGCAAATCTGCGCAAGATCAACCTCAAGCTTAACCCCGAGAAGTGTGTGTTTGGAGTCCCTTCCGGCAAACTTCTCGGGTTCTTCGTGTCTCAGCGGGGAATTGAAGCTAATCCCGACAAGATCAAGGCCATTGAGCAGATTGAAGCACCAAAGCGCGTCAAGGATGTACGAAGACTTGCCGGTTGCGTAGCTGCTCTCAGCAGGTTTATCTCTAGGTCTGCTGAGCGCGCCCTGCCGTTCTTCAAAATATTGAAAAAGGTAGGTCCAATGAAATGGACTCCGGAGGCGGAGGCTGCGCTGCAGGACTTAAAGAGATACCTGTCCTCCACTCCAACACTTGTCGCACCTAAGCCACAAGAGAAGTTGCTGCTATATATAGCGGCAACCAATCAAGTGGTTAGTGCTGCGTTAGTAGCGGAGAGGGAGGCGGATGATGATCCAGCGACCACGGCAGATGCATCCAGCGACAAGCAGGGGACTTCACCGACAAGCTCTGGTCCCGACAAAGATGGATCTGCGCAGGAGCGTGAGAAGATGCAGAAAAGAATGGTGCAGCGCCCAGTTTACTTTGTCAGTTCCCTTCTGCAGGGGGCTAGATCAAGGTACTCTGGTGTGCAGAAATTGCTTTTCGGCCTTCTCATGGCCTCGAGAAAGTTGCGCCATTACTTCCAAGCACATGAGATCACAGTCGTCACTCGTTTTCCGCTGAAGAGGATACTGCAAAATCCAGAAGCAACAGGCAGGATTGTCGAGTGGGCACTGGAACTGTCAAGCTTTGGCCTCAAATTTGAAAGCACTTCAACTATCCAAAGCAGAGCATTGGCAGAGTTCATAGCAGAATGGACGCCAACACAAGATGAAAAAATTCCAGAGACGAGCATCCCCATCAAGGAAGCAAGCAAAGAGTGGCTGCTGTACTTTGATGGTGCCTTCTCGCTGCAAGGCGCCGGTGCGGGCGTGCTACTTGTCGCACCCACCGGAGAGCACCTCAAGTACGTAGTCCAGATGCACTTTCCCAAGGAGCAAGCAACAAACAATACTGCAGAGTATGAAGGATTGCTTGCCGGTCTCAGGATCGCAGCAGACCTTGGGATCAAGAAGCTTATTGTCAGGGGTGACTCACAGCTTGTCGTCCGCCAAGTGAACAAGAATTATCAGAGTCCGTTGATGGAAGCCTACGTTGATGAAGTGAGAAAGCTAGAAGAACACTTTGACGGCCTACAGATGGAACATGTTCCAAGAGCTCAGAATGACATTGCTGATGGCCTGTCGAAGTGCGCCGCACTTAAGTTACCTGTGGAACCAGGGATCTTTGTGCTCAAGCTGACTCAACCATCTGTAAAGCCATCAACTGGACAGAGCAAGAAGAGGAAGTTGATTTCTGGTGACTATTTTCTGGCAGAGCTCCCCGAAACCGCCACCAAGAAGGTCGTCAAAATCAACACCAAGAGTGCTGAGGAGCAGTCTGCTCCGGCAAGCATTAGGATTTGTTCCGTTAAAGCAGACGCTCCCGACAAGTTTTGCTCTGGCAAGCTTGCCAGGGAACATCAAGCTCCGGCTGAGCCGCAGGTTCTCGCCGTAGAAGCAGATGTTCCCGCAGCGGCGAATGTGCCTTTAGTCCTTGTTGTCAAGCAACAAGCTCCAGCATGGGCACAACAGATTGTCCTTTTCCTTCAGACAGGAGAACTACCAGAAGAGCAAGAACAAGCGGAAAGAGTAGCCCGGCAGTCAAGTATGTACCAGTTTGTCGACAACACACTGTACAGAAGAAGACTCAACGGTGTGAAATTGAAGTGTATTCACCGGGAAGACGGACAAAAGCTGTTGGCAGAGATACATGGAGGCATATGTGGTCACCACATTAGCGCAAGAGCACTTGCCGACAAAGCGTTCCGGCAAGGTTTCTTTTGGCCGACAGCCCTCCAGGATGCAACTGCACAAGTAACCAAGTGTGAAGCGTGCCAGTTCCATTCCAAGCAGATACACCAGCCAGCTCAAGCTCTCCAGACGATCCCTTTATCCTGGCCATTTTCGGTCTGGGGGCTCGATATCGGGGGGAAAGGAGAAGATAATGGTGTGGACCAGGCATCGTTCAAGGGAGTTTCGCCTTACCGGAAAGCAAACGACAGAAAAGCTAAGTTGCCAAAGTTTGAGCAATCAGTTTTAATTTTTAAGTTATCTTCCTCGAACGACCGTGCTTTGTATGGAAAACCTGTGCGCGGAGGAACCAACTCGTAGCTAGTTGCGCCCTTACTTTGTTTCGAGTCCGCTCAACAACTTAAGTGAGCTGCGACTAGTTGCGACAAGGTTTCTTGTCGGAAGCGGCATCGCCAGCAGGCTGCTGATGTCCCGCACTCAGCGCTCGCGGCTAAGGTGCCTGCGCCGACAAGTTCCCTAAAAGCGTAGGGCAAAAACATACAAAGGAAGGAATCAAGTAAAGGAAATAACACAGCAATCTCTACCCAAAATAGAGTTATATTACAAGGTAGCTTGTCACAGCTCTAACAGATTGTTCTTATAACATGACCAGCAGCGACAAGAAAAAGAGAAAACGGGCGGCCTAATCTACGCGATCGCCCTCAACCCTCTTGATCTCGCTCACCTTGTCCACAATGGGTGCGACAAGGGCCTTGAGCGCTTCCAGATCAGCATCCGGAGGCAGGGACCTGAGGACGTTGGTGAGGTTGAGGCCTGGGTTGCGGAAGGCCACCTTCACCAGCACCTTCTGAAGAACTCCCGCGCAGATCTTGCGCGACTCATCGGCCAGCTGCTTTGGGATCTTCTCCCGGAGTCACTGGAGTGCCGTCGCCACGCCTTTGAAGAACAAGCTGAGCTTGGTGCTGGGTTGGAGGTGCTCATCGGAGGAGTACTCGAGATCCTCCATCCCCAGCTGCGCCAGCTCCCTGTCGATGGCTGCGGCAACATTCACCAGACCCTCGGTCCAATATTCCACAGTCTCCCTAAAAGCATCCTGGGCGGCAGTAGCACTTGCCAGCAGTGCCTCGTCGGCCTTGATCTTCTCCGACAAGGCCACCTCCCGCTCCCTGGCGCCGTCCAGCGTCTGAGTCAAAGTAGCCAGCTTCAACTCGAGATCTGCATTGGAGTCCTTGGCGGCACCAAGCTCCTTGCTCCTCTCAGCGAGAAGACCCTGCAGCTCACCATGAGCGGCAGCGTCCTTCTCGCGCTCATGCTTGAGCGCAGCGAGCTCCTCGCCGCTCGCCTTGAGGCCGGCCTCCAGCTGCACCACCCTCGTCTCCAGCTCCTTCTTGGCGGCCTCGGCAGCTGCGGCAGCATCCTGTGCCTCCTTGAGAGCCCCGCCAATTGTTTGCTCGCGCGCGGCAAGCTCCTCCTCGTGGCTGTCAAGATTGACCTTGCGCTGCGCCAACTCGCCTTCCTGCGCAAACAGCTTCTCGGCAGCAAGCCGCTGTTGTTCTTCAACTTCGGCCTTCTCGAGGAGGAAGGCTTTCCGCTCCTCGGTGAGCCACTCCCGCTCCTCTGCCAGGGACCGGAGAGCTTCCTGTCTGAGACCCCGGAGCTCCTCCGCCCGCTTCTCAATGTCCACTCCCGCCTTCGTGACAAGTGCTTCTCGGGATGCCAGCTTGGCTTGTCGGGCGCGGTAGAGCGACAGCAGCTTCCGCAGCAGCCGCTCCTCCTCAGGCTTGTCGCTGCTGCTGCTTGGCGTGTCGACCAACGTCAGCCCAGCGGAGGCGAGCACCTCTCCATCCAGAATCTCTCCTTCGACCGGCGCCCTAGAGCTTGACGGCCAGGGGAGCTTGATGAAGATGCCATCGCCGGCCTTCAAGTAGGCGCCGGGCTGGGGCTCTTCGGAGCCTGGCTCTGCAGCAGCGGCGGAGGGATCAGCGGTCGGCGCAGCGCCTGGCGCTCCTGCGGCCTCGGGGCCGTTAGTGCGATCGCTGGATCCCTCGCCAGCTTCTGCGGCGGCAGCCTTGGCGGCCTCTTCGCCAGCAGGATCATCAGCGCCGGCTTCTCCTTCGGTGGCAACGGTGTCGTCAGTGTCGCCGTGCGCGCCCTCCTCGCCGGCGACCTCGGTTTTCATCGACTCCATGGCAGGTGGATCTGACGAACGGAAAAGGGAGAGGAGTCAAGCAAATATGCAAAAAAGAAAATCAGAAGTAGAAGAACCAAAGGGAAGTTTTCAAGCAAGTGGCTTACCCGTACTAGGACCTGCAGTCGTGGTCTCAACCACCGAAGGGTCGCTGGCGCTGTCCCTTGCCGGAGAACTGTCCCTTGCCGGAGAACGCTCCCTTGCCGGGGAATCCTCCCTTGGCGGTGTAGTCGAAGCAGATGGCACTTCGGGAGCGGCTTCCGGGCACTCCTGGTGAGGCTGCTCTGCTCCTGCACAAATCAGCAGTCAGATATCAGCAAAGAAAGAGCACCCATGCGCACCAGACAGCAGGAAGTAAACCATATACTTACGCTGGGGGCTGCGCTGGGGGCTGCTTTAGGGAATAGTTGCGGGCTCCGGCAAGGTGGTCTCGGACATGTCCCCTGCCGTCGCAATGGGATCATCCTCGATGACAATCACTGGGGCCTTGGCTCCCTTCGCCGCTCTCTGGGCCAGTGTCCTGAAAAGGAATAGGTTCAGAGTAAAGCAAATCAGATACAAGACAAAGTAACAAAAATTGAAGAACTACAAGAACAGCAAAGAATCTTACTCTTCTTCTTCCTCGTCGGAGCTGAGCGCGGAGAGATCGAAGTCCGGCTCGCCTCCGGTGCGGCGAGGCGGAGGAGTAGGTTCCCTTGCCCGCTTGGCAGGAGCAGTAGCGGTGGACTGGGAAGACCCTGCCCCAGTTGTCGCAGCGGTGTGAGGCGCTCCCGTGGCAACAGTGCTTGCCGCGGTAGAGCGTGTCGTGCGGCATGGTGGTTGTTGACTCGTTTGCCGCCCCGCTACATCCCCAGCCTTGCGGAGACGCCTTCTTGGCGGAGCTGGGGGCTCCGCCTGTGGCAAGTTGTCTGAAGGTTCGGGCCCGACAGGCTCTCCCTCGGCGGGCTCGCTCGACTCGGCTTCAGGCCCGACAAGCTCTTCCTCGCCGGCGAACTCCTCTCGCTCGACAAGGCTTGCCGCCTGTGCTGCCTCTGCCTCCTCCACGGTGAACCCGAACTCGCCCGCGGCAGCTGCTGCCGCCGCCTCCTCCAGCCTAGTGGTGATGCGCCGCATCTCCGCATCGGTGATGTCGCGGGTGAGGCTCTTCTGCTCGTCGGAACGGACCGGCACTTCAACCAAGCCGTCAAAGAACTCCTGCACGATGGCATCTGCTGGCTCTTGCCAAGTTGGGACAATTCCATGCGAGTCGCACAGCGGCATCATTGCACAGATGCGGTCGAGCGAGGAGTTGTTGCACAACGGAACCACACCCCTCGGCAACATGAATGGGTGTTGAGGATCGCGCTTGAACAGTTCCAGGAGCATCGCGTCCAGCTCCAGGACAGTGAAGTTGAAGTTGAGGCCCGGGCGCAGCCTCATGATATCCGCCGAGTTCTGGAACTCCCAGGCGGGTCTCCTCCTCTCTTGCAAGGGGGCGATGCGGCAGCGAAGGAAATCTGCACCAACGGCGCCTATGGTGAGCCCGGCAAGCCTGAGGTGTAGGATCCGGGTGACGGCAATCTTCAACCTGCCGTCTTCCGGGGCCACGTTGCTCCAATCATTGCCGCGCACTATTGGGGCTTGGCGCAGGGCAGTAAATGGCTGCGGGTTCTCCTCGACAATCCAGCACCACTCTGCTCTCCATTCCTCCCACTTGCTGTGGAGCTCTCCCTCCAGATAAGCTTCTTTCTTGCCGACTCTCGAGATCCAGGCAATCCCGCCGGCAAGCGGCTCTCCTCTCTCGACTCGGGGCATAAAGAAGTGGCGAAAAAGAGCTACGTTTGGGTGGACTCCGACAAAGTTTTCGCAGAGATGTGCGAAAACTGCCATGGTCAGAACAGCGTTGGGGGTGAAGTCAAGGAGACGGAACCCGTAGGTGTTCATGATGTCACAGAAGAATTCAGAGAAGGGCGGGCAGAGCCCGCAGTAGAAGAACAACGCCAAGAAGGGGTACCCGTTTGGAGCTAGTTCCGAAGCAGCGGCCGGGAGTACCTTCGTGCGCGGATGCGCTCGCATCTCCATCGACCAGAAAAGGTAGTAGTACTCCCTCAGCTCCTTCGCGCCAAGCTGAGGGGGGAAGACGGCCCGCTCCTTTCGCAGCGCCACGAGCCGCTGCGCCTCGACAGATTTCACGCCCTTCCCCTTGTCTGCTTTCGGAGCCATGGCGGAGGTGATGGGGGAGATCGACGGCGTTGGTGGTACTGGTGGCAATGGGAGGCGGAGCGCTGCTCTCTTCCAGCTTCGGGAAGAAGGGGGGAGCGGTGGAGATTTGTGAAGTTGGAGTAACAACCGGCGAGATGGGCGAACTGCCCGTGTTTCCCCTGCTTATAAACAGGGAGGGGGCGGGCGTTTCGTCCTTCCGAATAAAGAAACCACCCACGATCTCTCCCACGACGCCACATTCGACGCGTGCCGTTGGGGGAGAGCGCGGTGGATACGGAGTAAGATACGGCGTAACCCAGGCCGCATGTGCCCGTGCCCTATTTTGGGCCTGGCCCAACAGCGCTCGGCACCGTGTGTGGCCCAGGCCCGGGGGCTCCTGTCGGTGTACTAGAGTAGGGGTACCCTAGTATCCCGAACTTGTGCACGGGCAGTCGCAGCGCCCCGCGGCAAGGCTTGCCGGGTGACCGCCAAGGTCCTCCGTGGTTCCTTTGGAGCCATTCAAGAACAAAGTATTCAAGCCAAGGAGACAAGGCCCCGGCAAGAGGAGCTTGCCGGGAAGGCCAACCAAGGCATCTCAAGGAACTTTCCACGACACGCCACGTGTCTCGGCAAGGCCCGGTGAGCGACAAGCTTTCGGACGCGACAAGACAATGACCGCGGCAAGGCGCTTGTCGCAGCAAGCGACCACTCTGTACCCATGCTCCAGCACATCCACCAACGTGTCGCCCTGGGGCCTTCCCAGGCGCGCGTGGCGAGAGGCTGTGCAGCCAGCGGTGCGCGGTGGCATGCGACGCTAACAAGTTTGCCATCGTGGCAAGCGGTGGCGTCCCTGACGGTCCTTTTTTGCACTGTTTGGGCGACGCAGACGGGCATTTAATGCCTTTGTCCCCTGCCGTCAGGGTTAGGTAGGATGCACTGTACGGGTAGCTGTACCAACCACCCCTCTTTTTCCATTTTTACCCTTGTCTACGTTGCCACCTGTCGGTGACCCCTTGTGCGTATAAAAGGAGGCCCATGCGCAACTTAGAGGAGGGTTCGAAGCCAGAAAACACTCACGCTCGGTCTCGTTAGCAGCTCGAGTGTACTGTAGCACTCAGCGCTCTCGAGCAAGAACTCAATACAATCAGACAAGCAGCAGTAGGAGTATTATCTCTCCGGAGAGCTCCGAAGCTGGGTAAACTGCTCGTGTGTTTTGCCTCGATCCGCTCTTCGTGCGATCTCCGCCCCCCGCCGAACCGAAAGAGGCTCGGTCCACCGGTCCCATAGGTGTTCGTGGATCAGCCTCCCCGACATCTTTGGCGCGCCAGGTAGGGGGCGTCGAGGTTGTGTGAACCTGATCCGGCGTGCACACGAGCCAGATCTTCATCTTCTTCATCGACATGCCACCGAAGAAGAAGACTTCGGTGGCAGCTGTTCCGTCCACGTCGATCCCACCATCACCAGAGCAATCGGGTGGTGGGGTAGACACCGGCGGAAGAACGGACATCGACGAGGGAGCTCACGACGCTGCCAGGTCCAAGGACAAGGCTGCGCAGACCTCGGCGTCCGCGCATGTTCCGCGCCCATCTCAGGAGGCGCAGGACAGACAACGTCATGGTACTCGCAGTACCATATGTCTGTTGGGCCAAGATCGAGCTGGTGGATCTCGGGGTGCTCAAGACCAGCATACACACCAACATGCTAACACGAGCGAGACACGGTCGCCTGGACGGGATACTGCTCCTTCTAACATAGTTAGAAGTCCGAGCATACCCCGCTCCTCGCACCGTTCGCCACTGCCACCCACCACTACAGCAGAACCTTTGGCGCGAGCTCAACTGCTTCTGGATTACCCTCCAATGGAAGACAAGATCGACGGATGGAGGGCCACCATTCAGAGTCTCATCGGCTTCGCCAACGGCGATAGTCCGCGGCAGCCGAGTACTTCGCTGCCGTGGCAGGACCGCCAGGCACGAGCCGATGGCGACGAAACCGGTGGGGGTGCAACTACCATGCACTCTCCACCCTGAAGGCCAAGATCGCTGACTCGCCGGATCCACCTCGACAGCGACTCCACTGCATCATCAGATCCACGAGCTCGTCGCGATCAGCGCCAAGTTCTTCACGAACGACAGCAAGAAGACGCTCGTACTCGCATCGAGCGCCGAAGAGAAGCGGGACGTCAATCAGACCAGCGCGCTAGGCCCTCTGTCGACATGCATGCGCCAGGTGAACCAGGCGACTTGCCGTACGTGGTAGGTTGCCCTGCGTTCACGCGTGAGCTGCGGCAAGTCTAGTGGCCCAGCACGAAAAATTTCAAGCCAGATGTACCAGAGAAGTACGACGGCAAGTCGCATCCGTCGGAGTTCCTCAGCATCTACACCATCATGGTGCAAGCTGCCGGGGGGTAGGACGACAAGATCCTGGCCAACTACTTCCCGCTGGTGCTCAAGCCCAATGTCAGATCCTGGCTCATGCACTTGCCGGACAACTCCATATCCTCCTGGGCAGACCTATGCCATCAGTTTGTTGGCGCCTTTACAGGCGGCCACAAGCCTCATGGCCAAGAGAGCGATCTTCATCTGCTCGCCCAGAAGGAAGGAGAGCCCCTGCGCAAGTACATTCAGAGATTCAGCCGTGTACAGCACAACATCCCAGATGTCCACCCTGCCGCGGTAATCAGCGCGTTCCATCAGAACGTGCGAAACCGCAGGATGCGGGAGGAGATAGCGATGTGCAAGATCAGAGACGTCAGTGAGCTATATGCCCTGGCCGACAAGTGTGCACGTGCTGAGGAAGGGAGGAGACTCCCCAGAGAGAATATAGGACCAGGAGGATCTGATAGTGAGGAGACTGCCCCGGCAAGGAAAAACCGGCGGCGAAACAACAGGAAGAAGAAAGGCAAAGATGTGCTAGTCGTTGAGCAGTCCGGCAACGGAGGTGGCGCCAAGAAAGCCAAAGCTGGTAGCTCCGGCAAGGAGATTGCCACGGGCATCAACTACTAGGCTGTGGCGGTCGCCGACAAGTAGGACGGCACCAACAAGCAGTACTGCAAGATCCACCGCACCAAGGGCCATGACCTCCAGACCTGCAAGAAGGTCGAGCAGCTTGTCGAGCAGCAAAAGGCTGAATACGAGCGACGCGACAAGGAGAAAGCCCAGGAAGGTGCTGGAGGAGCCGGCAAGAAACGTCCCGGCCGAGGAGGACGCCGTGGAAAGGCCAAGCAGCGGCAAGGAGACAGACCTCCCCGCAGCCGCGACAAGGATGAAGATGACGACGATGATGAAGATATGGATGATGACGAGACCGATGAGCAGGAGTTCCAGAAAGCCACAGAGGTCCTGTACGTTGACGGCGGTGCTTCTCTGCATACTTCACACCGACAACTCAAGCAGTGGGTGCGGGAAGTCAATGCGGCAGAACCACCCATCGAGTCACGCAAGCCTCTGAAATGGTCCGGCACGCCTATCATCTTTGATATTGAGGACCACCCTGATCGCATAACTGCGGTCGGGTGCTTGCCGATGTTGGTTTCACCAACTATCCGCACCTCAAGGTCACTAAGATGCTAGTTGACGGCGGGGCCGGCTTGAACCTGATCTCCTCTGCGGTGCTCCAGAAACTCCAGATCCCTGATAGCGAGCTCGAAGAGACCGGCACATTCCAAGGAATCAATCCGGGAAGGAGCAAGCCGAAGGGAAAGATCACATTGCCGGTGACATTTGGCAGCGAGTTGAACTTCAGGACTGAGAGGGTCACTTTTGACGTTGCTGACTTTCCATTGCCTTACAATGGGATACTCGGCCGTCCAGCACTTGCCAAATTCATGGCAGCCTCTCACTATGCATACAACATGCTGAAGATGCCAGGCCCGATAAGTGTCATCTCTGTCCCTGGCGACAAGAAGGATGCTCTTATTTGCGCCAACAAGATCTACCGGGAAGCAGCAGCAGCAGCAGATCGCAAGTCACTTGCCGTTGACGCTCCCGGGGCGAAGAAGAAGACCAAGTCCGGCAAGAGTTCTGATGCCCACTCCGGCAAGCGCACCTCATCGGAGTGCTGCGCTACCGTCGAGGACGCACCATCGAGCTCCACCGACAAGTATAAGAAGACAATGACAGCTCCACCAGAGACCAAGAAAGTGTCCGCCAAGGAGGATGGCACTGGTGGTACCTTCACCATCAGTGCCACTCTCGACCATAAATAGGAAAGCGCGCTCGTTGCTTTCCTGCGGGCGAACGTCGACGTGTTTGCGTGGCAACCGTCTGACATCCCCGGTGTTCCCAAGAAAGTAATCGAGCACCATCTTGCCGTCTGTCCTCATGCGCGGCCCGTCAAGCAGAAAGTCAGGAAACAGGCACTGGAGCGCCAAGAATTCATCACAGAAGAAATCAAGAAATTGGAAGCAGCAGGCCTTGTCAGAGGAGTGCTCCATCCTACGTGGTTGGCCAACCCTGTAGTCGTGCGCAAGGCAAACGGGAAGTGGAGGCTTTGTATCGACTTTACCGATGTCAATAAAGCTTGTCCCAAAGACCCATTTCCCTTGCCGCGCATCGACCAGATTGTTGACTCCACGGCCGGATGTGACTTGCTTTCATTTCTTGATGCATACTCAGGATACCATCAGATCTTCATGGCAGAAGAGGATGAGGAGAAGACCGCATTCATCACCCCATGTGGCACATACTGTTTCGTACGGATGCCTTTCGGTTTAAAGAATGCTGGTTCAACATTTGCAAGGGTAGTCCATGATGCTTTTGAGCCGCAAATGCACAGAAATGTGGAAGCCTACATGGATGATATAGTGGTCAAGAGCAAGGACAAGGCGACTCTGATTCAAGATTTAGACGAAACCTTTGCAAATCTGCGCAAGATCAACCTCAAGCTTAACCCCGAGAAGTGTGTGTTTGGAGTCCCTTCGGGCAAACTTCTCGGGTTCTTCGTGTCTCAGCGGGGAATTGAAGCTAATCCCGACAAGATCAAGGCCATTGAGCAGATTGAAGCACCAAAGCGCGTCAAGGATGTACGGAGACTTGCCGGTTGCGTAGCTGCTCTCAGCAGGTTTATCTCTAGGTCTGCTGAGCGCGCCCTGCCGTTCTTCAAAATATTGAAAAAGGCAAGTCCAATGAAATGGACTCCGGAGGCGGAGGCTGCGCTGCAGGACTTAAAGAGATACATGTCCTCGACTCCAACACTTGTCGCACCTAAGCCACAAGAGAAGTTGCTGCTATATATAGCGGCAACTAATCAAGTGGTTAGTGCTGCGTTACTAGCAGAGAGGGAGGCGGATGATGATCCAGCGACCACGGCAGATGCATCTAGCGACAAGCAGGGGACTTCACCGACAAGCTCTGGTCCCGACAAAGATGGATCTGCGCAGGAGCGTGAGAAGATGCAGAAAAGAATGGTATAGCGCCCAGTTTACTTTGTCAGTTCCCTTCTGCAGGGGGCTAGATCAAGGTACTCTGGTGTGCAGAAATTGCTTTTCGGCCTTCTCATGGCCTCGAGAAAGCTGCACCATTACTTCCAAGCACATGAGATCACAATCGTCACTCGTTTTCCGCTGAAGAGGATACTACAAAATCCAGAAGCAACAGGCAGGATTGTCGAGTGGGCACTGGAACTGTCAAGCTTTGGCCTCAAATTTGAAAGCACTTCAACTATCCAAAGCAGAGCATTGGCAGAGTTCATAGCAGAATGGACGCCAACACAAGATGAAAAAATTCCAGAGACGAGCATCCCCGTCAAGGAAGCAAGCAAAGAGTGGCTGCTGTACTTTGATGGTGCCTTCTCGCTGCAAGGCGCCGGTGTGGGAGTGCTACTTGTCGCACCCACCGGAGAGCACCTCAAGTACGTAGTCCAGATGCACTTTCCCAAGGAGCAAGCAACGAACAATACTGCAGAGTATGAAGGATTGCTTGCCGGTCTCAGGATCGCAGCAGACCTTGGGATCAAGAAGTTTATTGTCAGGGGTGACTCACAGCTTGTCATCCGCCAAGTGAACAAGAATTATCAGAGTCCGTTGATGGAAGCCTACGTTGATGAAGTGAGAAAGCTAGAAGAGCACTTTGACGGCCTACAGATGGAACATGTTCCAAGAGCTCAGAATGACATTGCTGATGGCCTGTCGAAGTGCGCCGCACTTAAGTTACCTGTGGAACCAGGGATCTTTGTGCTCAAGATGACTCAACCATCTGTAAAGCCATCAACTGGACAGAGCAAGAAGAGGAAGTTGATTTCTGGTGACTATTTTCTGGTAGAGCTCCCCGAAACCGCCACCAAGAAGGTCGTCAAAATCAACACCAAGAGTGCTGAGGAGCAGTCTGCTCCGGCAAGCATTAGGATTTGTTCTGTTGAAGCAGACGCTCCCGACAAGTTTTGCTCCGGCAAGCTTGCCGGGGAACATCAAGCTCCGGCTGAGCCGCAGGTTCTCGCCGTAGAAGCAGATGTTCCCGCAGCGGCAGATGTGCCTTTAGTCCTTGTTGTCGAGCCGCAAGCTCCAGCATGGGCACAACAGATTGTCCTTTTCCTTCAGACAGGAGAACTACCCGAAGAGCAAGAACAAGTGGAAAGAGTAGCCCGGCAGTCAAGTATGTACCAGTTTGTCGACAACACACTGTATAGAAGAAGACTCAACGGTGTGAAATTGAAGTGTATTCACCGGGAAGACGGATAAAAGCTGTTGGCAGAGATACATGGAGGCATATGTGGTCACCACATTAGCGCAAGAGCACTTGCCGGCAAAGCGTTCCGGCAAGGTTTCTTTTGGCCGATAGCCCTCCAGGATGCAACTGCACAAGTAACCAAGTGTGAAGCGTGCCAGTTCCATTCCAAGCAGATACACCAGCCAGCTCAAGCTCTCCAGACGATCCCTTTATCCTGGCCATTTTCGGTCTGGGGGCTCGATATCGGGGGGAAAGCAGAAGATAATGGTGTGGACCAGGCATCGTTCAAGGGAGTTTCGCCTTACCGGAAAGCAAACGACAGAAAAGCTAAGTTGCCAAAGTTTGAGCAATCAGTTTTAATTTTTAAGTTATCTTCCTCGAACGACCGTGCTTTGTATGGAAAACCTGTGCGCGGAGGAACCAACTCGTAGCTAGTTGCGCCCTTACTTTGTTTCGAGTCCGCTCAACAACTTAAGTGAGCTGCGACTAGTTGTGACAAGGTTTCTTGTCGGAAGCGGCACCGCCAGTAGGCTGCTAATGTCCCGCACTCAGCGCTCGCGGCTAAGGTGCCTGCGCCGACAAGTTCCCTAAAAGCGTAGGGCAAAAACATACAAAGGAAGGAATCAAGTAAAGGAAATAACGCAGCAATCTCTACCCAAAATAGAGTTATATTACAAGATAGCTTGTCGCAGCTCTAACAGATTGTTCTTGTAACATGACTAGCAGCGACAAGAAAAAGAGAAAACGGGCGGCCTAATCTACGCGATCGCCCTCAACCCTCTTGATCTCGCTCACCTTGTCCACAATGGGTGCGACAAGGGCCTTGAGCGCTTCCAGATCAGCATCCGGAGGCAGGGACCTAAGGACGTTGGTGAGGTTGAGGCCTGGGTTGCGGAAGGCCACCTTCACCAGCACCTTCTGAAGAACTCCCGCGCAGATCTTGCGCGACTCGTTGGCCAGCTGCTTTGGGATCTTCTCCCGGAGTCGCTGGAGTGCCGTCGCCACACCTTTGAAGAACAAGCTGAGCTTGGCGCTGGGTTGGAGGTGCTCATCGGAGGAGTACTCGAGATCCTCCATCCCCAGCTGCGCCAGCTCCCTGTCGATGGCTGCGGCAACATTCACCAGACCCTCGGTCCAGTGTTCCACAGTCTCCCTAAAAGCATCCTGGGCGGCAGTAGCACTTGCCAGCAGTGCCTCGTCGGCCTTGATCTTCTCCGACAAGGCCACCTCCCGCTCCCTGGCGCCGTCCAGCGTCTGAGTCAAAGTAGCCAGCTTCAACTCAAGATCTGCATTGGAGTCCTTGGCGGCGCCAAGCTCCTTGCTCCTCTCAGCGAGAAGACCCTGCAGCTCACCATGAGCGGTAGCGTCCTTCTCGCGCTCACGCTTGAGCGCAGCGAGCTCCTCGCCGCTCGCCTTGAGGTCGCCTCCAGCTGCACCACCCTCGTCTCCAGCTCCTTCTTGGCGGCCTCGGCAGCTGCGGCAGCATCCTGTGCCTCCTTGAGAGCCCCGCCAATTGCTTGCTCGCGCGTGGCAAGCTCCTCCTCGTGGCTGTCAAGATTGACCTTGCGCTGCGTCAACTCGCCTTCCTACGCAAACAGCTTCTCGGCAGCAAGCCGCTGTTGTTCTTCAACTTCGGCCTTCTCGAGGAGGAAGGCTTTCCGCTCCTCGGTGAGCCGCTCCCGCTCCTCTGCCAGGGACCGGAGAGCTTCCTGTCTGAGACCCCGGAGCTCCTTCGCCCGCTTCTTGATGTCCACTCCCGCCTTCGCGACAAGTGCTTCTCAGGATGCCAGCTTGGCTTGTCGGGCGCGGTAGAGCGACATTAGCTTCCGCAGCAGCCGCTCCTCCACAGGCTCGTCGCTGCTGCTGCTTGGCGTGTCGACCAACGTCAGCCCAGCGGAGGCGAGCACCTCTCCATCCAGAATCTTTCCTTCGACCAGCGCCCTGGAGCTTGACGCCCAGGGGAGCTTGATGAAGATGCCATCGCCGGCCTTCAAGTAGGCGCCGGGCTGGGGCTCTTCGGAGCCTGGCTCTACAGCAGCGGCAGAGGGATCGGCGGTCGGCGCAGCGCCTGGCGCTCCTGCGGCCTCGGGGCTGTCAGTGCGATCGGCAGATCCCTCGCCAGCTTCTGCGGCGGCAGCCTTGGCGGCCTCTTCGCCAGCGGGATCATCAGCGCCGGCTTCTCCTTCGGTGGCAACGGCGTCGTCGGTGTCACCACGCACACCCTCCTCGGCGGCGACCTCGGTTTCCATCGACTTCGTGGCACGTGGATCTAACGAACGGAAAAGGGAGAGGAGTCAAGCAAATATGCAAAAAAGAAAATCAGAATAAGAAGAACCAAAGGGAAGTTTTCAAGCAAGTGGCTTACCCGTACTAGGACCTGCAGTCGTGGTCTCAACCACCGGAGGGTCGCTGGCGCTGTCCCTTGCTGGAGAACTGTCCCTTGCCGGAGAATTCTCCCTTGCCGGAGAACGCTCCCTTGCCGGGGAATCCTCCCATGGCGGTGTAGTCGAAGCAGATGGCACTCCTGGTGAGGCTGCTCTGCTCCTGCACAAATCAGCAGTCAGATATCAGCAAAGAAAGAGCACCCATGCGCACCAGACAGCAGGAAGTAAACCATATACTTACGCTGGGGGCTGCGCTGGGGGCTTCTTTGGGGAATAGTTGCCGGCTCCGGCAAGGTGGTCTCGGACATGTCCCCTGCCGTCGCAATGGGATCATCCTCGATGACAATCACTGGGGCCTTGGCTCCCTTCGCCGCTCTCTGGGCCAGCGTCCTGAAAAGGAATAGGTTCAGAGTAAAGCAAATCAGATACAAGACAAAGTAACAAAAATTGAAGAACTACAAGAACAACAAAGAATCTTACTCTTCTTCTTCCTCGTCGGAGCTGAGCGCGGAGAGATCGAAGTCCGGCTCGCCTCCGGTGCGGCGAGGCGGAGGAGTAGGTTCCCTTGCCCGCTTGGCAGGAGCAGTAGCGGTGGACCGGGAAGACCCTGCCCCAGTTGTCGCAGCGGCGTGAGGCGCTCCCGCGGCAACAGTGCTTGCCGCGGTAGAGCGTGTCGCGCGGCACGGCGGTTGTTGACTCGTTTGACGCCCCGCTACATCCCCAGCCTTGCAGAGACGCCTTCTTGGCGGAGCTGGGGGCTCCGCCTGCGGCAAGCTGTCTGAAGTTTCGGGCCCGACAGGCTCTCCCTCGGTGGGCTCACTCGACTCGGCTTCAGGCCCGACAAGCTCTTCCTCGCCGGCGAACTCCTCTCGCTCGACAAGGCTTGCCGCCTCTGCTGCCTCTGCCTCCTCCACGGTGAACCCGAACTCGCCCGCGGCAGCAGCTGCCGCCGCCTCCTCCAGCCTAGTGGCGATGTGCTGCATCTCCACATCGGTGGTGTCGCGGGTGAGGCTCTTTTGCTCGTCGGAACGGACCGGCACTTCAACAAAGCCGTCAAAGAACTCCTGCACGACGGCATCTGCTGGCTCTTGCCAAGTTGGGACAATTCCATGCGAGTCGCACAGCGGCATCATTGCACAGATGCGGTCGAGCGAGGAGTTGTTGCACAACGGAACCACACCCCTCGGCAACATGAATGGGTGTTGAGGATCGCGCTTGAACAGTTCCAGGAGCATCGCGTCCAGCTCCAGGACAATGAAGTTGAAGTTGAGGCCCGGGCGCAGCCTCAAGATATCCGCCGAGTTGTGGAACTCCCAGGCGGGTCCCCTCCTCTCCTGCAAGGGGGCGATGCGGCGGCAAAGGAAATCTGTGCCAACGGTGCCTACGGTGAGCCCGGCAAGCCTGAGGCGTAGGATCCGGGTGATGGCAATCTTCAACCTGCCGTCTTCCGGGGCCACGTTGCTCCAATCATTGCCGCGCACTATTGGGGCTTGGCGCAGGGCAGTAAATGGCTGTGGGTTCTCCTCGACAATCCAGCACCACTCTGCTCTCCATTCCTCCCACTTGCTGCGGAGCTCTACCTCCAGATAAGCTTCTTTCTTGCCGACTCTTGAGATCCAGGCGATCCCGCCGGCAAGAGGCTCTCCTCTCTCGACTCGGGGCATAAAGAAGTGGCGAAAAAGAGCTACGTTTGGGTGGACTCCGACAAAGTTTTCGCAGAGATGTGCGAAAACTTCCATGGTCAGAACGGCGTTGGGGGTGAAGTCAAGGAGACGGAACCCATAGGTGTTCATGATGTCACAGAAGAATTCAGAGAAGGGCGGGCAGAGCCCGCAGTAGAAGAACAGCGCAAAGAAGGGGTACCCGTTTGGAGCTAGTTCTGAAGCAACGGCCGGGAGTACCTTTGTGCGCGGATGCGCTCGCGTCTCCGTCGACCAGAAAAGGTAGTAGTACTCCCTCAGCTCCTTCGCGCCAAGCTGAGGGGGGAAGATGTCCCGCTCCTTTCGCAGCGCCGCGAGCCGCTGCGCCTCGACAGATTTCACGCCCTTCCCCTTGTCGGCTTTTGGAGCCATGGCGGAGGTGGTGGGGGAGATCGACGGCGTTGGTGGTGCTGGTGGCAATGGGGGGCGGAGCGCTGCTCTCTTCCAGCTTCGGGAAGAAGGGGGGAGCGGCGGAGATTTGTGAAGTTGGAGTAACAACCGGCGAGATGGACGAACTGCCCCTGTTTCCCCTGCTTATAAAGAGGGAGGGGGCGGACGTTTCGTCCTTCCGAATAAAGAAACCACCCATGATCTCTCCCACGACGCCGCATTCGACGCGTGCCATTGGGGGAGAGCGCGGTGGATACGGAGTAAGATACGGCGTAACCCAGGCCGCGTGTGCCCGTGCCCTGTTTTGGGCCTGGCCCAACAGCGCTCGGCACCGTGTGTGGCCTAGGCCCGGGGGCTCCTGTCGGTGTACTAGAGTAGGGGTACCCTAGTATCCCGAACTTGTGCACGGGCAGTCGCAGCGCCCCGCGGCAAGGCTTGCCGGGTGACCACCAAGGTCCTCCGTGGTTCCTTTGGAGCCATTCAAGAACAAAGTATTCAAGCCAAGGAGACAAGGCCCCGGCAAGAGGAGCTTGCCGGGAAGGCCAACCAAGGCATCTCAAGGAACTTTCCGCGACACGCCACGCGTCCCGGCAAGGCCCGGTGAGCAACAAGCTTCCGGACGCGACAAGACAACGACCGCGGCAAGGCGCTTGCCGCGGCAAGCGACCACTCTGTACCCACGCTCCAGCACATCCACCAACGTGTCGCCCTGGGGCCTTCCCAGGCGCGCGTGGCGAGAGGCTGTGCAGCCAGCGGTGCGCGGTGGCATGCGACGCTAACAAGATTGCCATCATGGCAAGCGGTGGCGTCCCTGACAGTCCTTTTTTGCACTGTTTGGGCGACGCAGATGGGCATTTAATGCCTTTGTCCCCTGCCGTCAGGGTTAGGTAGGATGCACTGTACGGGTAGCTGTACCAACCACCCCTCTTTTTCCATTTTTACCCTTGTCTACGTTGCCACCTGTCGGTGACCCCTTGTGCGTATAAAAGGAGGCCCATGCGCAACGTAGAGGAGGGTTCGAAGCCAGAAAACACTCATGCTCGGTCTCGTTAGCAGCTCGAGTGTACTGTAGCACTCAGCACTCTCGAGCAAGAACTCAATACAATCAGACAAGCATCAGTAGGAGTATTATCTCTCCGGAGAGCTCCGAAGCTGGGTAAACTGCTCGTGTGTTTCGCCTCGATCCGCTCTTCGTGCGATCTCCGCCTCCCGCCGAACCGAAAGGGGCTCGGTCCGCCGGTCCCATAGGTGTTCGTGGATCAGCCTCCCCGACAGCACTTGAAGCCTTATATATAATTTTATGTACATTTTACACTCTATTTTTACATTCATAATTTTATGTAACATAAAATATTTTTTATGGCAAGTACATACTTAACGTAAAATACGGTGCATTGATGTCAAAATAGAGACGGGGAATAAACAATTCAAATTGGAGACCAAAAGGACAAAAATAAACAATCATGTTCAGAGTATGTGTGGAATTAAGATTATTATAACTGTGAACATATCATAGACAGAGAATTGCAATGTCGTGGTCATAATCATACCCCAAGTTAAAAAAATAAGCCAATGGCTTTCATATTCTAGCAATATGTCATGGTTCAAACATCATGTAACAATGAGAGGAAAACAGCTATGACAGGGCCTACTCATATTCTACCATAGCACTTACTACTGTTCTCATATCAACTCTAAGCAATAACATGCGTTGTTATAAAAATCTTGGAAATGATAGTAACATATAGCAATCATGAGGTTATGCTCATAATATCTATTCTAACAATCATTAGATGCCAATTGTCCTTATATCAACTCTAACAATAACATGTGTGGTCATAAAAATATAGGAAATGAGAGGAACATATAGCAAAGATGTGGTTATAGACATACTATCTATTCTAAATTTGTTACAATGTACAGGCGGTCATATTCATAAGGTAAAAATGAGATGAGATAGAACAATTACACAATGATAGATTCCACTAGTATAGGAAGGCAATCTGTGCATCGATCGCGTAAATGATGCCATCGTGCACTATAACATCAGACAAAAATGTTGCCTCAACAGGACTAACGATGAATGATACGTCTCCAACGTATCGATAATTTATGAAGCATTCATGCTATTATATTATTTGTTTTGGATGTTTATGGGCTTTATTATATACTTATATATTATTTTTGGGACTAACCTATTAACCGGAGGCCCAGCCCAAATTGTTGTTTTCTTGCCTATTTCAGTGTTTCGAAGAAAAGGAATATCAAACGGAGTCCAAACGGAATGAAACATTCGGGAAAGTTATTTTTGGAATGGAAGCAATCCAGGGGACTTGGAGTGCACGTAAGGGAAGCAACAAGGAAGCCACGAGGCAGGGAGGCACGCCCACCTCCCCTGGGCGCGCCCCCGACCCTCATGGGCCCCTCGTGGCTCCCCTGACCGACTTATTTACCCTATATATATCCATATACCCTAAAAACATCGAGGAGAAGAATAGATCGGGAGTTCCGCCGCCACAAGCCTCTGTAGCCACCAAAAACCAATCGGGACCCTGTTCCGGCACCCTGCCGGAGGGGGGAGCCCTCACTGGTGGCCATCTTCATCATCCCGGCGCTCTCCATGACGAGGAGGGAGTAGTTCACCCTCGGGGATGAGGGTATGTACCATAGCTATGTGTTTGATCTCTCTCTCTCTCTCTCTCTCTCTCGTGTTCTTGAGGTGATACGATCTTGATGTATCGCGAGCTTTGCTATTATAGTTGGATCTTATGATGTTTCTCCCCCTCTACTCTCTTGTGATGAATTGAGTTTTCCCTTTGAAGTTGTCTTGTCGGATTGACTCTTTAAGGATTTGAGAACAATTGATGTATGTCTTGCCGTGCTTATCTGTGGTGACAATGGGATATTCACGTGATCTACTTGATGTATGTTTTGGTGATAAACTTGCGGGTTCAATGAACTTATGCATATGGGTTGTCACATGTTTTCGCTCTGTGGTAGAAACTTTGGGGCACTCTTTGAAGTACTTTGTGTTGGTTTGAATAGATGAATCCAAGATTGTGTGATGCATATCGTATAATCATACCCACGGATACTTGAGGTGACACTGGAGTATCTAGGTGACATTAGGGTTTTGGTTGATTTGTGTCTTAAGGTGTTATTCTAGTATGAACTCTATGATAGATCGAACGGAAAGAATAGCTTCGTGTTGTTTTACTACGGACTCTTGAATAGATCGATCAGAAAGGATAACTTTGAGGTGGTTTCGTACCCTACAATAATCTCTTTGTTTGTTCTCTGCTATTAGTGACTTTGGAGTGACTCTTTGTTACATGTTGAGGGATAGTTATATGATCCAGTTATGTTATTATTGTTGAGAGAACTTGCACTAGTGAAAGTATGAACCCTAGGCCTTGTTTCCTAGCATTGCAATACCATTTGTGCTCACTTTTATCATTAGTTACCTTGCTGTTTTTATATTTTTTAGATTACAAAAACCTATATCTACCATCTATATTGCACTTGTATCACCATCTCTTTGCCGAACTAGTGCACCTATACAATTTACCATTGTATTGGGTGTGTTGGGGACACAAGAGACTCTTTGTTATTTGGTTGCGGGGTTGTTTTAGAGAGACCATCTTCATCCTATGCCTCCCACGGATCGATAAACCTTAGGTCATCCACTTGAGGGAAATTTGCTACTGTCCTACAAACCTCTGCACTTGGAGGCCCAACAACGTCTACAAGAAGAAGGTTGTGTAGTAGACATCAAGCTCTTTTCTGGCGTCGTTGCCGGGGAGGTGAGTGCTTGAAGGTATATCTTTAGATCTTGCAATCGAATCTTTTTTTTCTTGTTTTATCACTAATTTAGTCTATTAAAGAAAACTACAAAAAAATGGAATTGAGTTTGTCTCATACGCTTCATCTTTTTAATATCTTTCGTGAGTATGATGAAAAGGAAAATTGTGCTCAAGTGCTAGAAGAAGAAGTCTATAAAATGTTTAGTATTAAATCTGTGAATGATGAGCATGATTGCATTGTTGTTAGTATGAACTCTTTGAATATCCATAGTACTAATGATGATTGCACTAGTTATGATGAAAATGTCTCCTATAAGCATGTCAATTTTTGTGGAGTGCATTGGGTTTGCAAGTACACACCAAATAGGGAAGATAGATATTGCAAGAGGCATAAGCATTTAGAAACTAAATGGTTGCAAGAAAGGCTAAATGTGAGTGCTAAAAATTTAAATTTCCTTTGCCGTACTTGTGAACTTTGCAGTGAACGTGGTCATTTACGTCTCCGATGCAAATTGTTTCATGATCGAATCGTGTCCAAAAATTGTGATGATATGATTTCCCTTGCACATCATAATGAACTTAGTTTGCTTTTGGGTTATGAAGAATTGAAACGTTTAATTAAGGACCTTCCAGAATTTGCCCATAAGAAATTCCTTGATATTGATCTAGAGAAGATTTATTTGTATTGTGCGGTGAATTGCATTGAAAATCCTTATATTGCCAATTACCTAAAGAAAAGAAAGCAAATAGAAGATGAAGAGAATACTAATGAAAGGGAAGAGACTTCCCAATATCCTCTTAGTATTTCTTATGATGAATCAGGTAACGAGGAGGAGCTTTCTATTCAACCAATCTCATCAATAAGGAGCTCAGAGAAGAAGGTTGAACCCACACATAATGTGAAAAAAAAGAGGGAGCAGCAAATATAGAAAGGTATCTCTCCCAAATGATGTTGCTCCTACTACTCATTGTGATGATGATAATTGCTATACTATTGGTGCTATCCATACTATTAATGATGAGAGTGATTATGCTTATGACATGGAAAGGCCAAAGCTTGGGGAAGCTATGTTTGATGAGGATGTAATATTTGAGAATATATATGCTGAATTAATGTTTGTCCCAAGCTTGGGGTTGCTACGTCTAATGAAAATGATATTTTTAGCCTCCCAAGTTTTGATATGCAAAGTTCTTATGATGATAGCATGCCTCTTACCTATGATGATTATATTGATGAAAGTGGGTTTGGAAGAGTGTCAACTTTAGGAAGTAATGATCCCACTATTTTGGAGGATGTTGAATCTTATTATAATGAATATGAAAGTGGATTTGGAGAGGTCATGACTTTATTTAGTGATGATTCCACCATCTTGGAAGAGGTTTCAATCGATTATGATGAGAACAAAGTTGCTACTTATGATGATTTGATGAAACTTGTGCTATAAAAAGTAGTGATGATTATATTTATAAAACTTGTCATGATTATGATTACCCTTTTTTGAACATTACTCTTTTAATGTGGAAACATTTTTTAGTATTCGAGTCTCTTATGATACTCCCACTATTCTGAATAAGAAGAATTTTGCTTATGTGGAGAGTAGTAAATTTTCGATGGTTGTAGATCATGAAAAGAATGCTTTAGGTGCTGGTTATATTGTTGAATTCATTCATGATGCTACTGAAAATTATTATGAGGGAGGAACATATGCTTGTAGGAATTGCAATAATATCAGGTTTCCTCTCTATGTGCATGAAATATTGAAGTTATGCTTGTTTTGCCTTCCTATGCTAGTTGATTATTGTTCCCATAAGTTGTTTTCTCACAAAATCCCTATGCATAGGAAGTGGGTTAGGCTTAAATGTGCTAGTCATATTCTTCATGATTCTCTCTTTATGTTTCAATTCTTATCTTTTATGTGAGCATCATTGTCATCATCATGCCTAGCTAGAAAGGCATTAAAGAAAAGCGCTTGTTGGGAGACAACCCAATATTTACCATTACTGTTTTTGTGTGTTAACATGATTATGATACTGTAGTAATCATGTTTTATAGCTTTTATTTCAATAAAGTGCCAAGTAAGACCTTTAGGATAGCTTACGGTGATAGCTGTGTTGATCCTGCTGAAAATCAGAAACTTTTTCTCTCAGTAAATTAGTTTTGATAATTCACAAAAACGTGCTTTTGACCTGATACTTTTTGCTCTGGATTGGTAAACATATTTCTTAGGACTTACTAATTTGGTAGGAATTTTGGAGTTCCAGAAGTATACGTTTTATACAGATTACTACAGACTGTTCTGTTTTTGAAAGATTCTGTTTTCTATGTGTTGTTTGCTTATTTTGATGAATCTATGAGTAGTATCAGAGGGTATGAACCATAGAGAAGTTGGAATACAGTATATATTACATCAATATGAATTTAGAATGAGTTCATTACAGTACCTAAGTGATGGTTTTATTTTCTTATACTAACGGAGCTTACGAGTTTTCTTTTGAGTTTTGTGTTGTGAACTTTTCAAGTTTTGGGTAAAGATTCGATGGACTATGGAACAAGGAGTGGAAAAAGCCTAAGCTTGGGGAATCCCAAGGCACCCCATGGCAATATTCAAGGACAACCAAGAGCCTAAGCTTGGGGATGCCCCGGATGGCATCCCCTTTTTCGTCTTCGTCTATCGGTAACTTTACTTGGAGCTATATTTTTATTCGCCACATGATATGTGTTTTGCTTGGAGCGTCATGTCGTTTTATTTTGTTTTTCTTGCTGTTTTAATAAGATACCAAGATCTGAAATTCTTAAATGAGAAAGTGTCTTCACATAGCTACATAATTATTTAACTACTCATTGATCTTCACTTATATCTTTTTGGAGTAGTTTGTCATTTACTCGTGTGTGCTTCACTTATATCCTATGAGTAAATGGTTGAATGAGTTGAATGTCATAAATCTAAAATTATATATGTTTCATATGCTTACCCCATTGGGAGTAATGACTTCAAATCTAAGAACTAGAGGTAGTAAATTTATTGAAGGTTAGCAAGCATTGTATTGGTCACTTGAACAATTCATGAAAGAATATTGAAGGAAGAGAAATTTCACATATAAATATACTATCTTAGACATATTCTATGATTGTGAGCCCCATTAATTATTTTCAAACCTAAGCAAATTAGTTGAAGTTGGACATGGAAGACAACGTAATGAGTTATGCTTGGGTGTATTTGTATAGAAGTTATATTGTTATAGATCCTCCAACATGTGGTGCTTGCTTTTTAGAATCCTTTGCTAGCCAAAATATATGTACTAAGCGGGAATACTGCTTGTGCATCCAAATTCCTTGAACCAAGTTTCTTCCATGAGTGTCCACCATACCTACCTATATGCGGTATTTACCTGCCGTTCCAAGTAAATTTGCATGTGCCAAACTCTAAACCTTCAAATAATAATCTATTTTGTATGCCCGAATCGCTCATGTGGCGACTAGGGGCTGTCAGCATCTTCCATGCTAGGTGGGTTATCCTCACGACGAGTGGACTCCGCTCATCATTCACGAGAAAAATGGCTAGTAATTGGCATGCCCGGTCCTATGATCAAAATATCAAAAACAAAATCACAAATAAATTAAAAAAATCCCCCAAGATTGTTGATAGTTGGACGACACCTGTTGTTTCGGACAAGCCGTGGAGTGTGATTGTTGATGGAGGGGGAGTAAAATCTTTACCTTTGTGTTTGGGAACCGCCTATAATGTATGTAGTATGGAAGATATTGGGAACTCTTGGTTGTTATGTTGACAATGAAAGCATACCTCTCAAAATTATTTTCATCTCTATTTCAAAATCGAGCTCTGGCACCTCTGCAAATCCCTGCTTCCCTCTGCGAAGGGCCTATCTTTTACTTTTATGCAAGAGTTAGTAGTATTCCTTCTCATTCCTACCTACTCTTTAGTTGGCAAGCATCGTGTGTTGGGGAAAGATCTAAGCATATATGGCCATGCAAATATATTTGATCATGAACTATTATTGTTAACAATTATCTATATGATAAGTGAGTTGGAAGGTGAAACACTAAGCCCCTATCTTTCTCTGTGTTCGATGGATGCTATTTGTTCTAAGAATATGCCTTGAGTGGTAGCAATCATGGAAGACTATATGATAGTTGAATATATGGAGTTTACTAAATCAAAGCTCTGACATAGAATCTTCCTGAAAATAAGATGAATTGTAATTGTTTGATGATTGAGAATTAAGTTTGCTAGTTTTCAAGGAAGTTTATGGTCTATGCTTTAACATGTGAATAGCTTGTTACTTGATCTTGAGGAGTTTTATGAGATGAACTACTATTATGACATATAATCATGCTAGAAAAGGTGATTGAAATCATCATTGATCAAACTTGTGCACCTGCTAGCATTCACACTTCATAAATCATTTCTTTTATCATTTACCTCCTCGAGGACGACCAGGAATTAAGCTTGGGGATGCTGATACGTCTCCAACGTATCTATAATTTATGAAGCATTCATGCTATTATATTATCTGTTTTGGATGTTTATGGGCTTTATTATATACTTATATATTATTTTTGGGACCAACCTATTAAGCGTAGGCCCAGCCCAAATTGTTGTTTTCTTGCCTATTTCAGTGTTTCGAAGAAAAGGAATATCAAACGGAGTCCAAACGGAATGAAACCTTCGGGAAAGTTATTTTTGGAACGGAAGCAATCCAGGGGACTTGGAGAGCATGTAAGGGAAGCAACGAGGTACCCGTGAGGCAGGGAGGCGCGCCCACCTCCCCTGGGCGCGCCCCCACCCTCGTGGGCCCCTCGTGGCTCCCCTGACCGACTTCTTTCGCCTATATATCTCCATATACCCTAAAACGTCGGGGAGAAGAATAGATCAGGAGTTCCGCTGCCGCAAGCCTCTGTAGCCACCAAAAACCAATTGGGACCCTGTTCCGGCACCCTGCCGGAGGGGGGATCCCTCACCGGTGGCCATCTTCATCATCTCGGCGCTCTCCATGACGAGGAGGGAGTAGTTCACCCTCGGGGCTGAGGGTATGTACCAGTAGCTATGTGTTTGATCTTTCTCTCTCGTGTTCTTGAGGTGATACGATCTTGATGTATCGCGAGCTTTGCTATTATAGTTGGATCTTATGATGTTTCTCCCCCTCTACTCTCTTGTAATGAATTGAGTTTTCCCTTTGAAGTTGTCTTGTCAGATTGAGTCTTTAAGGATTTGAGAACACTTGATGTATGTCTTGCCGTGCTTATCTGTGGTGACAATGGGATATTCACCTGATCTACTTGGTGTATGTTTTGGTGATCAACTTGCGGGTTCAATGAACTTATGCATAGGGGTTGGCACACGTTTTCGTCTTGACTCTTTAGTAGAAACTTTGGGGCACTCTTTGAAGTACTTTGTGTTGGTTTGAATAGGTGAATCCGAGATTGTGTGATGCATATCGTATAATCATACCCACGGATACTTGAGGTGACACTGGAGTATCTAGGTGACATTAGGGTTTTGGTTGATTTGTGTCTTAAGGTGTTATTGTAGTATGAACTCTATGATAGATCGAACGGAAAGAATAGCTTCATGTTATTTTACTACGGACTCTTGAATAGATCAATCAGAAAGGATAACTTTGAGGTGGTTTCATACCCTACAATAATCTCTTCGTCTGTTCTCCGCTATTAGTGACTTTGGAGTGACTCTTTGCTGCATGTTGAGGGATAGTTATATGATCCAGTTATGTTATTATTGTTGAGAGAACTTGCACTAGTGAAAGTATGAACCCTAGGCCTTGTTTCCTAGCATTGCAATACCGTTTGTGCTCACTTTTATCATTAGTTACCTTGCTGTTTTTATATTTTTCAGATTACAAAAACCTATATCTACCATCTATATTGCACTTGTATCACCATCTCTTCGCCGAACTAGTGCACCTATACAATTTACCATTGTATTGGGTGTGTTGGGGACACAAGAGACTCTTTGTTATTTGGTTGCAGGGTTGTTTGAGAGAGACCATCTTCATCCTACGCCTCCCACGGATTGATAAACCTTAGGTCATCCACTTGAGGGAAATTTGCTACTGTCCTACAAACCTCTGCACTTGGAGGCCCAGCAACGTCTACAAGAAGAAGGTTGTGTAGTAGACATCAATGAGCCATAACCATGTATGGCGACCGGATTCCAGATAGACTAATCCCATGTTGAACAAGGCAATGAGCTTGTAATCCATGTAGTATTCTGATGGTGTGGGCACTTCACGGATCACAACTTTCAGCAAACAGAGGTCGAGCCAAAAGCTTGATGCATCTCGTGTGTAGTAGGCAGGAGTGTCCGGTGGGCCACGAGGCTCGATGGCGGCGGTATCCAATGATGGAAGGGTGATCTCTCGCTAGGTGTAGATATCCACAAGACGCCACGAACTACCGGATTGGTGGATGAGGACGATCCAATTGGCCTTCATGCCCGCCCAGTAGTGGCCGCACATGAAGGATAGGTGGACATGTAGTGGTAGCATGTCGAGGGGCACCACGACAACCTCCATAGGATCGTCAAGTCGGTGTATGGGCCACCTGCGAGGATCGGGCATCAGCAAGCAGGGTGTATTGAAAAGAGCTGGCCGGTTGTAGACGAGTAGACGGTACAAAGACACCGAGCATGTGGCCAGACGTACGGTGCTGAGTAGGTCCATACGATTACAGATCTGCTCCAAGAGAACATCGGGGAGGGAATTCCAATCGCGACTCTGCATGTCAGTCGGTTCTGCCATTGGGGTTTTCGGTGCCTGCGAGCCAGCGGGGAAGTGGATTCGGGAGGGTGAGCAAAGAAGCTTCTCATCGTGTGGCCGAACAGTGAGCGGGGGGATATGGTATGCACGAGCTACCAAGGAAGATGGCACGGGCGGGCGAGCAGTGAGCGGGGGAAATGGTGTGCGGCCGATGATGGGGAAGAGAGGAGGAAGAAGAAGAAAGGAGGAAGAAGAGTGAAAGACGGGAAAGAAAGTGCATTAAATGTCAATTCTACTAGTACTACTACCAGGATATACCGTCCTTCGGAGTGTAAATAGTTACACCGATGACATGTGGGTCTACCTCAAGAGGGCCCATATGTCAGTTAATGGAGGAGAGAGGTGCGTAGGCGTATTTGCGGAAGCGTACTCTACTGGCAAACATGATGGCAGTACTGGGCAAGGCTGACTTAGTAACACCAACACGCTGGTTCAGCTTATTAATTAAGTGTCCCATCTGCTGCAGCGTGTATTGTCACTTCACTGCAAAGACTAGTTGAATAGTTCTCTCTGACTGAGATGGGGAATAATGGATCGCAAAGACTTCCTATCTACACTATCCCTATGCCTCTATGCTCACTTCACTCATTTTGCTCCATACGTAGTCACTTGTTGAAATCTCTAGAAAGACAAATACTCCGTATATGGGAACAGAGGGAGGCTTTTACTCCGTATTTGGGAACAGAGTGAGTATCACCATATGGAGGGAACAGAGGAAGCTTGAAATATGAACATGTCAATGGGAGGGAGTAAAAGCCTCATGCATGCATGCATGCATGCAACATGCAACACTCACACGTACACATGGACGCACGGAACACTCACGCACCCATGCGAGACACAACACATGACGCAACACACACGCTCACGCTCAAGTGCTCAACCTACTCCCTACATCCGTGAAAGACTATACATTTAGAGATTTACACATTGTCCAGGGCATAATTAACGCGCAAAAGTAGCAGACTTATATGTGCATGCAACCATTGAGAGAAGAATATTAAATGAAGGTTGTTGCATGTTGTAATTAAGGATAGACATGTAGCCTATACCTAGAGCACAAGTTTGTGCATTAGTCAATCAATATCGATTTAGATTAAAGGCTAAATGCATTGGAAGTGTAGATGTACACTCTTTGTTTTATAGCCGATGTACACTCTTTGTTGGAAGACCGAGGGAGTACACGTGCATGCACTCACATATATCACGCAAGGGTTGGACTCCTGTCACGCCTACATAAAGTTTTGTTTAACTGATTTCTTTGCTCTGCCAACTGATAGGTGGGACCCAGAAACTAGGTGACAATTTAACCAGTCAACAAAGTGCCACGTCGACTATGTGGCCGGTCAGTAGGGTGCAATACGGTGCTCTATGATGAGCTAGTGATCATATAATCACCACAAAACTATATATAGTGACCGTAAAGAGTGTATTGTTACATACGTTGACTGCCAGTGTATTTTTCTCATTTCAAATTAAGCCATATTAACCGGGAAGGACGTAGTATGGACTAGTACTAGTACTGCTTTGATGTGTCCCATCAACTCGCCTAACGAGGAGAAGCTTGCTTACTATGCCTCTCCCTTGTCCACGTGCGCGGTGGCTCGCAGGATGAGGAGAGGGGTTTGACTATAGTGCTCTCTCCCTCTCCCTCGCCTTCGCCCTCGCGGTGGACGTGCAACAGTTCAATCGGTGTCAGACTGCTAGAAGCATATTGTACTATAGTATCATCATTGTTGGACCTTCCGAAGAGGCGAAGAGCCAAGTGCAAGGTTCACATGAGTACGAACTGTTGAACCTCCCGAAGAGGCAAAGAGACAAGCGCAAGGTTTTATAGGAGTTGTCGTCCTAGTAGGAGTATACTACAACTATAGCGAATGATGCTACTGTATGATGCCGCCACGTCACCTATATCCAAAGTTGTGCCACCTTTTTTTCTCAAAGAGCGTGTTGGAGCCCGTGTAACAACCACACAAGTTGCACATACACATAACACATTTACTAGTAATAAATTCTAAAGGACAAATGCCAGTATGCCACACAAGTTCATCTCCAATTCATGTGATAAATTTGTGCACGACTAGTCTACATATATTCACAGCGCTACCATTTACAATTTACCGTACTCCACTTACACATTATAGATGGGCTACATGTCCTCCTCCAGGTTCTAGTCCCAAGTGTTCTTCATGGATGGCACGATCCATAGTGGTGGGCAACAGGAATCATTGTCACAACTTTCTAGTCCGGTTCCACACGATGGAGACTCATCCAAGCTGAAGCGGCATAAACCAGGGATAGCGTGTCCCAGCATGTCGTTCATCCAGCGGTGCGCACTAAAGACACAACCATGCTTCATGAACGGCAGGCCTTCTGTGTCGTGCACGGATGGTGGCATCCGCTTCACAATTGGGTAGCTGTCCCCAATGAAAAGCGAGTACTCTCCAAGAGTGTTCCTCAACGCCCACATAGCATCATGGGGGTCGAACTCGGCGCCGTTCATCTGGTACACACGGCATCTCAGATCTGGACACATAGTGACGTACATAGTCAAGGTCCATGCATAATAATGTTGTGCTCAAATATGGCGATCAGTAATACTGTGCAGCAAATAGTACTACTCCGGTATAGAGGAAGTAAAATAACCGGCTTATTATATATATAGCCACTCTTGGCTACATGGATGAGATAGTAAGACAAGGAAAAACAAAAATGGTGTCAGCTAGTGGCTTCAAGTCTTCAAGGGCCTAGCTAGCTATACGCGTCCTTCGAGGTAAAAAGTACTCCTACTAGTACTAGTAAGTAGTACAACAATGAAAGAGAAGGCGAGAGGGTTAAAAATATAATACTAAATGGAATACCTGGGTAGATGGTGACAGTCTGATCGTGGTAGATTGTGTGACCATGTTGCACACAATGGTACCATGGGTAACGACTACTAAGATAGTTGATCCCAATATGCCAAAGTCAGCTACAAGGTTCCAGGTTAGACCGAGTCACGGATGCAAATGCACATCCAGGATCGGCAATCTTATTTTGATCGGGGGATGACTGGTCCCTGCAAAATAATGGAGTACCGTTAGGGATGGAAATGATGGTTGTGCATTCCATTTGTAATCTCCCGTACCGTAGGATGGCAACCAGATGAAACAAGTCCCGTGGCTTGTCTCCGTGAAGATGCGGCCTAGATGGTGCACAACATCTTCGGACGTGTAGGGGTACAAATCTTCCGCCGCCAACATGCGCCAGCCTTTGCCGTTACTGCCTCTTTCATTGGTGGCAATCCTTATGTCGAACATCGCGATGAGATAGTAATCGTCGTAGCCGCGTCGCTTTGTCGGCGGGTCCGCAATTGCTATCTTCTTCAATATCATGTAGGCATCATCATATGTATTCAAGCCCAGCCAGTCCGGAAGGTCGATCCCAATGGTGGAGAAGGGGTCTACGGGAACGGCCGCACTGTTGTGGATGTTGTGCAAAATGATGGTGGTATCCGGCTGGAGGTATGCAAGCCAATCTTCGTTGGCACCAACCCAGACCTATATATAAGAAGGTGGGCAACGGAGAAATTACGGGATGGAAATGTAATAACTAAGTACTACATGATCAAACTCCATGACTGACCTGCTCATCGAACAAAATCTGACTACCTCTCAACGTCGGCAACTCTAGCGGAGTCAACGTGCAACCATGGCCAGGGAGCGGTGGACTATTCGAAGGATTGTCCCATAGAAGAACCTTCTCCTCAAGGATGCATGGAAGACCAACAAGCATGGCCTTCTCCCAAGCCTGTTTAAGCACCGTCTTGAAAAAGTTGGTGCAGGAAGCACCAAGTCTTGCGGCGGTGAGGACGTCGGAGCGGCGTGCGCTTTCTCCTAGAGGATCGTCGTGCAAGGTCTCCCAGCCCCGACGAGGAGGAGAACCGCCTAGCGAATCCATGGGAGCAGCGACGAACTTCCTTCTCTTCGGGAGGAGGGGAACTGGCGAGGAGGAGATAAGAGCATAGTAACTACAGGGCCTCGTCCCTTCCAACTGTAGCTCCTCGATCGTTCCTTAGCGAAGGGGAGAGGCTATTATTTACTACGTACTTGTACTATAGTAGTACTAGTACTACTTTCTCAACTAGTAGTGCGATGTACTGTACTTCTAGTATAGTGCACCAGTTTTGAACTCTTGAATCTTAGGGCCAAGGAGCTACAATTGGAAGTGGAGGGTACTACTGTTCTCTAGAACCATTGTTGTACTACCAATGCAGGGAAAGTACACTGCGTAGTGGGTACTCTCAGTGATTTATTCAAGCGCGTAGCTGGCCTGCTCAGCCGCTCCACTCACGCACACACTAGCAGCCTGTTTATCAGCGACGGTTACTGCAGGGGCGGAACATTTGAGTTATTTGATACAACGAGACTAGGCTTTTCGCTTCCATTTATGGAGGTGTAATGGATCTCGTCGAACTTTGTTAGTAGTTCCTTCTTTATGAATGAGATGAGGCAAACCTTTTGCCCCCGTTTCAAAAAAAATCACGTCAAGAGGAATTTCTTTTATAGAGCCGATAATGGAGTGAAGTCCATGCGTGCAACACCACAAGCTACAGAGTAGTAGAGTACTAGTAGCACTTTACGTACAGAGCCATATTGCACAGTTCCCAGTGCCCCGCCAGGCTTTTCCGGCTCCTCGGGATTAATTGGGAGGCGCTAGTTTAAATATGCTACTAGCTGACGAGGAAGCTGCAAGCAAGCTACGGCTAGGGCGAGCACGTGAGCCACAAGATGATGGGAAGGAAAACCCGTTCACGTGGCTAGGCTATCCAGTGCACCCAGATTGTGATGCCGCACGTCCGTTCGACTTCAAAACTCAAACTACCCGTGTACAATATTGGCTCGCAGCAAAGTTACTATTTTAAAAAAGGCAGTCGTGCCTTCGGCCGGCAACCACTAGTAGTACTCATTGGAGTTCAACGCAACCTAGAATCGCCTTTTGTCGCTAGTAGTACATTGTTACTTACAAGAAACCACTAATAATGCCAAGAAACTACTACCACTTGCATACATGGCAGACTTAAGATAAGACTACCTTATCAACCATTGTACATGCCCTTACCAACCAGCCCTACCAAGAAATGACTACTCTACAAAGTGCCATTATAGGCACGTTTCAACCCATGTCGCCCCTTAAGTCAACGCCTTCTATTCGACCGAGAAGTTAGGCGTTATGACTTGTGGGACCTACATGTCAGTCTGCACAAAAATCCCCGAGTGACCTCCTGCCTCCGATCCGTCCACCTAGTCATCCTTGGCCATGGGACGTAGCTACCGCCACCGGCAGAAGACGAGGTCAAAATCGCCGGTGGTGCGGAGCTCATCTTGTGGTAGCCCGGATGCCAGCTCCGTCCAGCGCTCGCGGCCGCTAGCTAGCCAAGATAGCTCCGTCCAGCTACTTGTCTGCAAGGTTTGCTAGCTAGATTGACACAGTGGCTTGCTCGTGCGTGCCATGCTAAGGCTAGCCATCTGGCTCGAGCGAAGGCCAGTGCGGCGGCTTCCTCGCTCGTGAGTCATGCTCGGGCCAGCCTGCCAACCCGTGCGGAGGCCAGCGCGGCGTCCGGCCCGTCCGACGGAGCGGCGGCCAACTCGCTCATCACTGGCGCCACCGACGAACACGCATTAGCACTGTTTGAAGTAATGTTCAGGAAAAATAATGATTTGAGGGGGAATAACATGATAGAAGGTCAGATGTGGGTCCCTCGTGCCAACGGTCAAACAAAATGTGTTGGTTTAAGCTGCCTCGTTAGCACAGACATGTGGGCCAACCCTATCATAAACGGGTTTAAAACGAGCCTAATCGGCACTAAGTAGTAGTTTTTGGTGTGGATTAAGAAATTTTGGGTATGTTTTTGCTATTTTTTGTACAACAGTTTCTTTCTAGGGCTGGTTGAAAGTGGTAGTTTTTTGTTAAATACTCTACATATTATAAGTAGGAGTGGAAGTTAAGCTTTGGAAGCCAGTAAGCAAGGCTAGTTACATAGTGCATATGTGTACGTGATTGAAAGTAAATATCAACCATGAGTGACTAATATCTTGATGGAAAACTCGAAACTATGGAAATGCTAGGATTTTTTTTGCATGGTTGGAAATACTAGCAATGTTCATGTGCATTGCAATGGATCATAATTAGAATAATACTTATTCACAAACTTGATACAAAACACTCTAATTTTGATATACATATATCACTAGAGATATATTATGTTTCACTCAGAATATATTCCTTGGGCTGTTTTGGTGAGGTGAGGGAGGGATGTGGTTGGTTTTAAGATACTAATTATGGGGTTTTCTGCAAATTGGTAAATAACTTACCTCATAGTCGTTAGATGTAGATCTAATGGTCAGAAATGATGGATGGCAGACACACCATCATCACCAACTTAGTCTTCTGTAGGAGTACTAGCAAGATGTCTGTGCATTGCATGGAACATCACGATGCATTTTGCTATAAAACACTTGTTGTGATTGACCCATGCGGGAGTAATCCCATGTGTAAAAACTAATGATATCTCAAGAAATAGGAGATAAGGTGAAGAGGAGTGGGGGCGTGGTGGTGATTGGTGGTCGGACTGAGCGGAGGCATGGGGATGGACTACGCCGGCACTGGGCACCAGGCCAGTTAGTTTGAGAGGCTTCCTTTTTTAATTGCTCAACAATGAGGTTGTTGGAGATAAGGATGAATGAGGGAAGGCCTTGTCTGCAAATGTGGAGAGAGGTGCGGGTATCTTTTAGTTTAATTTCCATCCATCAGATATAGATCGGACGGTCTATATTGCAAGATGGCACGCATACCATCATCACCAACTCAGTTTTTTATAAGAGAAGAAATATAAGTATGAAGATACAGACGTATTATCGATACTTGTTTCCGTAAACTAGGATCTACATTCTATTCAACGCCTCAACATGTGGGGCCTTAGCACAATGACTTCTCGGCCGTGTAAAACAAAGGTTTTCCCGTCGCCGATAAGGAGGGGGTAACGGTGGCGCGCTTTCGGCTTGCTCTAGTCCTAGTGGTTATACTAGGTGGTCTAAGCACGTGTAGATTTATTCTTTTTCACGTCTCGTGTTCGCCATACTGCCACGACTATTGATGAATAGACGGTAAGTTATTCACGGGTAAACCCTTGTTGAGCGTGTTTGCGAGAGAGAGACAGTGTGCGTGTGTGATATGTCTAGAGATAGAGGCAATGATAAGAGATTCTTTGTGTCTATGTGTGTGGAGGATAGAGAGAGACATATACATGGGGCTTTGTGTTGCGTAACATGGAGACACATATACATAATCAAAGAGTGAGTGTGTGAGATACACATGCGGACATGGGGAGATGAGGATCCAGATAAATGGGTGTTTGTGTGTGTCTATGTGTGTTTGTGCACGCGTTTGTGTGTGAGAGGGAGTGTGTGTATGTGGAGTAGAGAGACCACTAATGATGTAAACCTAGTATAAGGGAAGCGGGAATGGTGTGACATGTGTAGTAGCGGGATAGCATGGGTGCGAGCGGGAGGAGTAGACTATTTGGAAGAGACATCCAGTGTGTGTGTGGGAGAGCGGTATGAGAGCGAGAGAGCAAGAGAGAGAGCTAGCGACAGAGAGAGAGAGAGAGAGAGAGAGAGAGGAAGAGAGGGGGGTAGAGGGGTCGTTTGTGTCCATAAATGGCGTATAGATAGGGAGACAGTGTTGATGTTGTTCGAAATTGGCCTATGTACGGAGACGCAAGGGAAGCGAGTCATCATGTGTGTGATAGGGACTTCATGAGAGATCTAGAATAGATGGTGTAGAGAACAACGTGCGAGATTGAGAAAGATGATACATTAGGGAGTTATGGAAAGAGTCACGGCATATATGTATACATGGAAGGAGCTGGGGCGGGTCTGCATGTGAGATAGATAGAAAGAGGAGAGTGGTGCACAAGGAGACAAAGTGTGCTTGTTTGTAGTGGGGGTGGTGTCTGAGGTGAGTGTGCGAGAACCACATAACTAGGGAGATAGACGTTTGGGGGTGAAATTTTGTGTGTATGGGAAAGATACACTTTACATAGTGTGTGTGCTTGGGAAAGAGAGATGCCGAGAGACCTAGAGAGTGGGGGAAGAGATGTGTGCATGCCCGAGAGACAAAGTGATAGAGACCTATATTGGGGTCCGGGCTTTAGAAGAGATAGGGGTGTTAATGTGCTTGTGTGTTCATGTCTGGGGGAGAGAACGACTTGTGTGTATGTGTGGGGGGGCGACCGGGGGGGGGGTGGCTTCAGCTAAAGAGTGAGGTGTCTATATTTGGGGACTTTAGCGTAATTGAGATATATATGGTCAATAGTGTGTGCACTCATGGTTGATCAATTTGTTTCACAGTTTGGACTATGATATAACGATACTTTTGAACATGCGTGATATACCTTGATGTACCAGAATTACAAACCTAAGATTGGAATTTTGAAATTCGACTCCATCATTAGCTTTTGTAATTCATTTAAATGGAGGTACATTTTTTAAGGCGGGATTTCGTGATTTCAAATTCATATATCAAACCTAGAGATATACACATATGGGCATGTTCGAACTTTATAATCATCCACTTTATTCATACACATACACATTTTTGCTTTTGTCATCATATTTAGGATAAACACATTTGGAATTCCATTTGAATTGGACCGTATGATGGTATTTGCTTGTACTAGCTCAATGATCCATATTTGAATTGAATGGACAATCTAAGTTTTGAGTTGGAGACATTGATTTTCAAAATTTGCACTTTTTTGCGTGCAAAACAAACAAATTCTCGGCCATGATATCATAGTCGGCCGTACAAGAGCAGAACACTTATAATTTTAGGCGCCAAAAGCTTTCAAACTTCCCGCTCACATCGAAATATCTCGCACCCAAAAGTTTAGCCCTGCGATATTCCTGTTTTACCCCTGCCACATGAACGGAAAAGGGCTGCTTTGGTAACTCCATTATTTTCCCTTCTTTGCCCCCAACATTCTTCCCCAAAGCCCCTCCCCTTCCCCTCCCCCTCAACAACGGCAAGCCGCCGAATCTAGTCCTCTGCCGCAGCGGTGGACCTCACACCCCGTCGGATACCTTCCGCACCTTGGAACCCCCAACTGCCAACTCACCACTTCACCGGAGCCGCTTCAGCGACTGGCTTGTCCATCGCTCTAGATCTCCTTGACCGACATCATGGTCCACCGCACCGGATCTGCTTAACCGGCGCCCTCGTCCACCACAGTGTAGGCCCTTCATTGACTCCCTCGTCCTCCCCGTTGCTGGCCCTTCATACAAGCCCTCGTCCGCCACAACAAATCCGCCTCACTGAAAGCACTGTACACCGTGCCCGCCGAAGCCTTCGTCCACTGCACTGGACCCGCTCCATGGACGCCATATTCAACTCCATTGGCCCTGCTTTACCGACGCCGTAGCCTCATTAGGTTATTTCGATTTGTACTCCTTTGATTTTTTCTCTTCTTTATTGTACAACTGTTCACTTACCACATATGAGCTTTCTTGTATGTTGACAGGTGCCACAACTGAAGCACCGGAGCCGCTTCAGCAACAATGATAGCTGGCCCAAACTCAACCGCAACACGAGCACCATCGACGATCCTTAGCTATCAAGTATGACAATGATACCCATACACCGCCGAGAATCAGGTACTATTATCCAACGGCCGGTACCTATGTTCACTTTCTTAGCATAAGCACCGCACCTTTGAATTTATTCAGGGGCATCATTCAATTTTTCATGAGACACGTTATTCTACTTGCAGCTGTGGGGCCATACTTCTGGCAGTGAACATGTTACATGTGCTAAATTACATACCAGTGCACATATAGTTAATATGCTTTAGTTTTGTCCTAAGTATTACTGTACTTCCTAGATATCACTGCATACTATTTTACTTCTTGCATGCTATATTTATGGTAATGGTGTTGTTCTGATGCCACCTGTTGGTTTCATCAGACTGCTTCATGTTCTCTATGCTTAATTACACATCAGCAAACTAGCATGTGGTTCCGCTGCTTTTTGTTCGTTTTACCCTACATTTTCTGATGCTAGCTATTACATCACTGCTCTGAGCCTATGTTCATTACTTTTGTGTGTGTTCTTGATCTTCCCAAGTTGCATGACTAATTTGATGCTTCTATTAATTATGGAGCTGCCAACCCCATCAAGCAAAATATTTGTTCTTTTGGGGCTGGCACCTCGAACAAGCATAAAAATTGAGGGAAGTAGATATATTGTCGTGTATACACACAGCCTTCTTTCATTTTAGATGAACCATTTATGATCAATTCGAACCAGTGCATGCGATTAAAATTAATTTTACCTAAATAGAGGGTGCAGAATAAACTACAACTAGATTTGCAACCATGGGATGCTGACGATATCTTCAAAGAACATTGCAACAACAGCGAAGCTTCACAACAACATATGGTAAGCCAGTGTGTTTTAGTACATGTGAAATGTAATGCGAGTGGGCTGCTTTCTTGGCTTGTGCCCTCAACCTGTAATCCTACAAAATTACAAATAGTCAAGTTGTCTGCTTTGCTGTATTGCTTGATTCTAATGCTTGTTTGTTACTTGTTACGCTATACCTGAGTTGGCCAATAAGTTAGCAGTGACTGCTATTCTATCGTAAAGAAATGCATGCCTAGTTCATTTGAGTCCTTAACTTTTCCTCTGAACTTCATCACAAGACTGTCTTCATAGTTTATATGAGGCCACACTGTTAAGTGCTTTCTCAGATTATTTCAACTGCTTAGATGCCTTGGCAACTTAAATATAGCGGTGGTACACTCCCTTTCAACTAGGGATGTCAAGTGGGTCCCATTTAATCCCGATTAAAGTCCACTAGTGGTATGATAGTTCGAAAGAGTTTTTTTTGGGGAAAACGAACTAGGGAGCTAGCAAAAACTAACTAGATGGGACTGGCGGATGTTGTTTATTCTCCACTTATATCCCTAGTTTCATCTTACCATTTTAATTTCTTTTCGGCTGATGCTGCTTCGAACCATTTAAATATAGCTTGCCATGCTCAGCAATAATTCGTATGTCGTTTACCATGTAAGCTTACTACCTGGATCATGCGATAACTATCTCTTACTTATGTCCAGCGGAAACCTTTCAGGACGCTGTTCACACTAGGACACAATGTACAACCCCAGAATCTATTTGTGGAAGCAGTGCGCCATCCATGTTACCAGATGGTAGCAGTTCAGAGGCAACACCACCGGAGAGCAGTCTGAGCACAAATATTATAGTTCTTGAGGCTCTACTAGAGGCAGAAAGAGATGGTGTGGCTGCCATGAATGAGGTAATCTTGATCTCAAGGCTAGAAATTATGCAATTAGCGGCACGCATTATGCAAGCAACCCAAGAATTGCAGGAAGTAAGAAAGTTGCATTTGAAGACGGAGGAGGTCCTGTTGTTTCTGCTATCTAAAGCCCAGGGTAATCCCGGTTCTTCTTTAGATAGCAGTTGAAATTGTCATTAGATTATTGTACTTGCATGTTGTGTCATGTCTCTGAATCGATTATGTTGTAAGACCCCCTATGTTGTCCATGTGTTGTAATGATCTGAATTTTTTAGGCGAGGTAATCCTCGGTACTTGTATGATTGACATAAGGTGAACTGTTTTTCGTGTGAGCATATTGTATTGGACGAAATAACTGTTTGACTCAAAGTGTATCCAACCTACTGAATTCGAAGATCACGACATTTCTAAATCATAATCATATATGAAGGTAGAATAAATCTTTGTTGTGGTTTTGAAGAAATAAATAACAAAACGTAGAATTATCTGTGGATATTTGTAATCGGATACAAATTGGATTCGAATTTAGTTGCCAGGGCCCAGGGCAAACATGAATGCTAATTCTCCCAAGTTTTGAACGAAGCGGCTAAACACCCACTATAATTTGTGGGCTGCCCGAAGCAAGTGTTTGCGAGATGGAAATTACTGTCTACCCTGACACTTGACATCCTTATCGACCGTATTTACACTGCTGTCGATAGGGCTAGACTAGTAACTTCAATCAGACGTGACACGGCGGCCTCTGAGCCCATTCAGACACGATGGGCGCCAAACGTGGGTGGCAAAACACATTTGATTCAAGCTCGTCTGAAAGACATGTGTCTCTCCCTCCATTTTCCCATTCATACACGGTGGGCAGCAAAACAAACTCTCCTCGTCCGAAATCAATGTAGGCTAATATTTCAAATAGGGGCAGATGTGTAACTTCCCTCAGACGTGACACAACCTCCCTACCTGTCAGCCCCAATCATACACCATGGGCGCCAACCGTGGGCGGCAAAACACCCTCTCCTTGCCCGAAATCATTACTGGCAAATATTTGGGAGATGCAAGATTACCGTCCTATCCCCAACCAACGTGATGTCCAAAATTTTAAACGGGGGATAAGTTCGTAACTTTTCCACATTTCAGACAAGCGCGTCCCAAAGTTTGAGATCCCCCCTTCCCCTCCATTTCCCCATGCATACACCGTCGGCACCACGGCAACCTCCCCACTGCGGCCAACCTCCTCCGTCTGCCATCCCATCCTCCACCTTGCCGGAGCCGCTACCCCTACCCCGTCGTCCACTACAAGAGATGGACGTCTCTCATACACGGCACTGGACCAGGATCCTTTCATCGCGTCCTCTCGCTTCATCGGCACCATCGTCCACCTTGTTGTTGCCGCTCCTACAACCGCCTCGTCCACGGCAACATGATTTATCCCCCGACCCGGCCATTTGCCGTCTAAAGTCTTCTTCCCCGCCGCTGACAGCCATCGCACCCACAACACCCTCAATGTATCAGCAGAGGCCTACACGGCGTTACAAGAGAGGTGGTACTCTTCCATATGTGCTTAAGTTATTGATCTCACCCGAAAAATAGATCGTAAATTGTTTACTGTACTTTTCTTGTCCGTACCAAATCGTAGTGGCTAGTTGAAAACAAACATTGGTTGCGAAGTAGCTTTGTCCAGTTTGCACCTTCAGATCTGCCATGGCACGGTCACTATACTCGTAAAGCTTATGGTTTTCCCCCTTTATATTCACTACTATCATCGTAGGTGCTTTGTGTCATGCTAGCACTGCTCCTCAAGACCTCAACCCAAAGCTACATGTTGAAATACGAATTTGATATGATGCTCATATCACTAAAACATAGAAGATTTAATTGGTCACCTAATGTTCCTATATTCATTTCGAAAAGCATGTGCGTCACCCACTGGTCCAGCTAGTTCCACTTTCCTGATTTTACTCTTGATGCTTAGGGTTTTCCCCTTTTATCTACTCTACTATGATCTGCGTAGGTGCTTTCTGTCGTAGTAGCATTACTCCACCCTTCAAGCTAAACAACACAACATTCAAAATTCCAAAGCTTATTTGTTCAAATATGATTGTGATGTGATACTGATATTAGTTAACAAACACATTTAATTGGTTAGGTAAAGGTCCCACTTGAGTTTCCAAATGCATGTCGCGGCATATAGAGAGACAACAGAATTGCATTTCTTTGTCACTTGTTGACCGTACTTTCTTGTCCATACCAAATCTTAGTTGTTATTTCAAAGCAAACATCGGTTGCTAAATACCCTTTGCATGGTTTGCAGCTTCAGATCTGCCATCCCACTGCCACGGTCAACACTATACTCATCATGCTTACGGTTTCCCCATTTTATGATGACCACGAACAGCCTACGTGGTTCACATCGTAATAGCACTGCTCCACCCATCGAGCTAAACAAGCTTAGTTGTACAAATACAAATCTGATATTATGCCGATATTAGTAAAACTGAGAGATGTTTAATTGGTCAGCTAAATGTTCCTACTTTAGTTTCAAAATGCATGTGAGCCACATATGGAGAGACCGGAAGGAATAGTATTTATTTGTGCGCTCTGGTTCATCATGGGTGGCCAACCGACATTGTATAGAAAGACTTGTAATATCTTCAATCTGCTTGCTCTTCTGCTCTTCTTTAAGATGATCCTCTTCCTCTTGTGGTCGACTGGCTAGGTTGAGTTGTTCTCCCTTAGTATATTTTGAATTTGTCAAGTTAGGTCGACTTGTTCTTCTTTACTATATGTTGAAGCTGTCATCTGCGAAGTGTCATCGCTTCTGGAGCTCTCATATTTTGAGTAGTAGGCCACATTATATTAATGCACACACCAAATTACAGCATGCATGACATCTCTTAGAAGAATTGCAGAGATAGCACAAAGGGGCTTACAGGGAGGCAGTATTGGATTAGAATCACTTCTGCATTACAAAGATAATCTCAGTTGTTTTTATGTTTCCATGCATGATAGATATTGAACATTATCAAAATGAATATGAGAATGGGCGCACGAGAGGAATATAGCGAAACAATCCAGTGGCTAACAAACTTAGCATGGTGGAGGATGGCCTATCTTATTCACCCATCAAGGTGCTTGCTCTAACTTGGCAAGGTTGTATTGGTCGCACATATTTTGCATCTGACCTCTTGCATTACTTTTACTTTGTTACACTATCTGCTTAGTTTAAGCATCACATATAAGTATATGCCATACCTATCCATTTTTTGTACCTATTCCATGTGTCGTCATACTATGTTTTTCCAGTAAAATGTTGTTCTTTCGTAATAGATCTCCAAAAGGAAGAGGGTGAGTGCAGATCCTCAAGGAGTACAAACTAGGTATTTGGAAAAAGTAGTGATACCTGTTAAATCAGACAGATCAGCAGCCACAGAAAACACATGCCCAACTGTACCACACTTTACCCCTACTCCAGTGGCCAAACCCCTATTAGAACTGCTGAGAGCCCAGCGTCAGGTACTGTTGATGATATCAATTCAAAATTTGAACTCCTAAATTTCTGCATGTGCCTTACCTTCTCTCTTCTATGAAAACTAATTTCAGATGAATCTCCTTGCTCAAAGGATCATATGATCTCACAACAATACTGGGCTCTGCATTGCTCTTGTCAGTACCTCTTGCCCTTTTACCTTATAACACTGTACTTAATTAATTGCTATTTGATTATGTATCATTAGTCTGCACCTGAGCTTCATTATCCTCTGTTTCTTCCAATATTATTTGATCTATATTTACTCTTTGCAAAATGTAGAATAATGGCAACTCTTATAAAGAATTTTCTTTGGGGAATTTATTGAATTATCCTTCCATCAATTGTCTAGCCCGTGTTAACATGTAATGTAAGTTCATCCTTCTCAAGCCTTCAAACTTTGTTCTAGTATGGATTTGGATAGGCATCATTTCCTCCACTACTATTTACTTTGCTGTTTACATCTGATTGGATGTTTGCAACAACTACCAGTTTTAAATTGTAGTTGTAAAAACATGTTCCTTATGCAGAATAGATCCATTTATTTGCTTATATAATTGTGAAACCTGTTACGTGTCTCCTTGTTTCTCTTTCAGAGTCGTATCTCTTATGCCAGGCAAAAATTTAGGGAAGATAGTGAGCCAAGCCATCTTGAGGACAGCGAGATGACCCCAAGGTCCTGTCTTGATGAAGACAGTGAGTTGAAGCTACTCACCAACAGGTGTGAGACAACCTCTGTGCAGTCGCTGCCTCAATCAGTTCGACTTCTTCAGTCTCAACTTAAAGCGGAAAGGCTTGCTTCAGCTCAGCTCCGACTTGAAGTCAAAGATGTAATGAAGATGTCAAAGGACTGCCTTGCGCACTATCGTGCCATACAGCTAGCTAGGGATGAAGTATCTATCGTTGACACAACTGAGGTCTCATCAGCTTGTTCGGCTGCTTGCGGGGCCCGTCCTGGCCAGGCCTAGTGCCTTCTGAAGTGCTCTCAGTTTTGTATATTCTTTTGTCGGCATGTTTATTTGCACTGGTGGCGAACTTTGATGCCCAGTGGATGTAATATGTGTAATAGCCATGATAGCCTAGCGTAAGTTGCTTGCTTATTTATTTCCTTGTTGTCTTGTTTATTTGTTTGCTTGTAGTGAGTGCAGTTCTTTTTCCGTGGTTTGATAGTGGCCGCAACTACCTATTTTTTAAAACTAGGCCACAATAAGCATGGGCTACATATTTACTGTGGTGACACTGGGCCTCCTACGGGTCGTAGGAACAATGGGCCTTCTACGGGCCATAGAAATAATGGGCCTTCTATGGGGCGTAGAAACAATGGGCCTTCTACGGGCCGTAGAAACAATGGGCCTTCTACAGGTCGTATCATCAATGGGCCGTATACGGGCCGTATGATCGATTGGCCAAACATGGGCCAATAACAGACCACATTATGGCTGTAAATGGGCTAGAGTTGGAATCGTCCATTCATGGGCCGACCATAACGGGCCGTTGTTAGTAGGCCATATTTAATGATGCTATGAAAACGGCCCAACATATTAACGGGCCACAAATGGGCTGACTGTAACCACTGGCTGAATTTGGCCCACAAGCAAAAAATGATAGTAACATGCCATAAGTAACCGAATGCTGGAAATGAGCCCAAGAATAAATAGGCCCTGAGAAGGCTGAAAGATAACATGGGCTGGAAACGGCCCAATGGAATAATGGGCCGTTAATGGGTATAAAGTGATACACTATTCATTATGGGCCAGTTTCACCACGGGCCGTTAATGGGCCAAGAGTTACAAAGGGCCTCATATGGACCGAAAGACGTCATGGCCCATACATGGGCCAAAAGTTAAAACGGGCTGGAATCATATTGGACGGCCCAGATGACGATACTGGGCCTAATTCGGATAGGTCGTAACGGGCCCTGGGTTAGCGGGTTGTAAATGGGCTATATGCGAACATGCCGTTAACAGGCTTTCCGTGGGCCGACCCGCCACCTTTTGACCAAGTCAAACGGGCCGGTGTTTTCACGGGAATGGGCCTCTGTTGGGTCGTGTCACGTATCGACGTATCATAGGCGCCTTCGGTCCAATGAGTGGATGACATCTGTCCCAATGGTGAGCCGACACGTGTTTCCTCCAGCCAATGATGATTTTACACGTGGAAAATCCCCATTGGTCGGGGCTGTTAACGGGTTATCGGATCCAAAACCGGACCTGATAGCTTAACGGCGAGCCATTACGGTGGATGCCACGTGTCGGTCACCCTTGATGAAAGCACTTCTATGACGCATGATTTATCATCATGGAAGTGAACACTTCCGTGATGATAATTTTGGTAATGTCATGGAACACTTCTACGACAGCACATGTATGACTATCTTGATTCTATCATAAAATTGTCATGGATGTACAAGCATGACAGAAAACGTGACCTACTATGACAAACACGTACCATCACAGAAGTGTATTTTTTTGTAGTGTATGTATGATGTTAATCATAGAATTGCATCTTCATACCATCTACAGGCTAGTGGTCAAGTAGAATTGAGTAATAGAGAGATTAAATTGATTTTACAAAAGACTGTTAATAGATCTAGAAAGAATTGGTCCAAGAAACTTGATGATGCATTATGGGCCTATAGAACTGCATATAAAAATCCTATGGGTATGTCTCCGTATAAAATGGTTTATGGAAAAGCATGTCACTTACCTCCCGAACTAGAACATAAGGCATATTGGGCTATGAAAGAGCTCAATTATGATTTCAAACTTGCCAGTGAGAAGAGGCTATTTGACATTACCTCACTTGATGAATGGAGAACCCAAGCCTATGAGAATGCAAAGTTATTTAAAGAAAAAGTTAAAAGATGGCATGACAAAAGGATACAAAAGTGTGAGTTTAATGTAGGTGATTATGTTTTCTATACAACTCTCGTTTAAGATTTTTTGCAGGAAAACTTCTCTCTAAATGGGAAGGTCCTTACGTTATCGAGGAGGTCTATCGTTCCGGTGCCATCAAAAACAACAACGCTAAAGGCACAAATCCGAAGGTGGTGAACGGTCAAAGAATCAAACATTATATCTTAGGTAATCCCAGAAATGTTGAAACCAATGTTATTGACACCGTAACCCCGGAGGAGTACATAAGGGGCACTGTCCAGAATGTTTCAGACTCCAAAAAGGAATAGGTATGTGGTACAGTAAGTAAACCGACTCCAAAACAGTTCTGATAGCAATTTTTCTTTGTTTTGGAATATTTAAAAAATTAGGAAAATAAGAAGCAGTCCGAAGGAGACATGAGGCATCCACGAGGGTGGAGGGCGCGCCCTACCCCCCTGGGCGCGCCCCCTGCCTCGTGGACACCCCGTGTGCCCTCCGGACTCCATTTTCTTGCACGATACTTCTTTTAGTCGGTAAAAATTCATTATATAATCTCCCAAAAGTTTTGACCACCGTACAACGACAAAATCTTCTCCTTTTGTTTCGAGTTGTTTTTCTGACAGATCTAGATCACATGAAGTTTTCAAGTGCCCCCAAGGACAAGTTTTTCGAGAAGGTCATCAACCCTTACCTCGCGGAGGTGCTGCAACACCCTCAAACCATTGAGATGCATGAGGGGGTGCTGCACATCCGCGATGTTGAGGGACCGAGGAGGACCTAAAGCGTGGAGACAAGACTCGAAGCATTGGAGCAACAAGTTTTCAAGTGCCAAGGGATGGTGGAACATGGACTCAATGCCAACCACATGATGATCGCGGAGTTCACCAACAACCACAAGCTGGATGCCAAGAACATTGGGGAGACCATCTTTAAGCTTCGCGAGAAAATCGATTACCTCCAAGCCCAGATCTATGACCTGCAAACCCAAAACTGTGAGTATGAATATAGATTCAGGAGGATGAGTTTGGCTGCAGATTTGAGGATCCCGGAGACTCGATCATCCTTCTATGATGGTGAGCCTATGCCTTGGAAGATGGACGACAAGCCTACATCATCAACAACTCCATGATCACCACCTCTGAAGAAAGAGACATAAACACATGAGTATGGGCACTCCCCTTGGCAACTGCCAAGCTTGGGGGAGGTGCGCCGGTATCGCATCACCATCACACTTCTATCTTTACCATTTTTCTTAGTTCGATCCTTTTGGTTATATCTTGATCTAGTAGAATAAAGTTTTAGTATGATCTAGCTTTGAGTTTTGTGTTGATCCCTATCTATGTAATCGAGTCCGTGATTTATATATAATAAAGATTAGTTTTGAGTTGAGGGCTTTTGCTATCTTGCTATGATCTTGAGGGAATAAAATTAAGAATAAAAAGAAATAAAAAGATCATATTGATCTTATGGAAAGTAATGAATTCACATATAAAGAGTATGATGAATAAAAGTTGTTGAGAGTTGACAAACATAGTTTTGGTCATCATTGCAATTATAGGAAGTAATAAAGAAAGACAGGTTTTCACATATAAATATACTATCTTGGACATCTTTTTATGATTGTGAGCACTCATTAAAATATGACATGCTAAAAAGTTGATGTTGGACAAGGAAGACAACATAATGGGTTATGTTTTCTTATATCCGAAATAAATTATATTGTCATGGATCATCCAACATGTTGAGATTGCCTTTCCCCCTCATGCTAGCCAAATTCTTTGCACCAAGTAGAGATACTACTTGTGCTTCCAAACATCCCTAAACCCAGTTTTGCCATGAGAGTCCACCATACCTACCTATGGATTGAGTAAGATCCTTCAAGTAAGTTGTCATCGGTGCAAGCAATAAAAGTTTCTCTCTAAATATGTAAGATCTATTAGTGTGCAGAAAATAAGCTTTATACGAGCTTGTGATATGAAAGAAATAAAAGTGACGAACTGCATAATAAAGGTCCTTATCACAAGTGGCAATATAAAGTGACATTTTTTTGCATTAAGATTTTGTGCATCTAACCATAAAAGCGCATGACAACCTCTGTTTCCCTCTGCGAAGGTCCTATCTTTTATTTTTATCTTCTACCCTTATACAAGAGTCATGGTGATCTTCACCTTTCCTTTTTACACGTTATCCTTTGGCAAGCACTATGTGCTAGAAAGATCCTGATATATATATCCAATTGGATGTAGGTTTTCATAAAGTATTATTGTTGACATTACACTTGAGGTAAAAGGTTGGGATGCGAAATTAGAAGCCCCTATCTTTCTCTGTGTCCGATTGAAACTTCATACCCATAAGTATCGCGTGAGTGTTAGCAATCGTGAAAGACTAAATGATAATTGAGTATGTGGACTTGCTAAAAAGCTCTTATTTTGACTCTTTCCGATGTTATGATAAATTGCAATCGCTTCAATAACTAGATCATCGTTTGTTAGTTTTCAGTGAAGTTTCTGATTCATACTTTACATTGTGAATGGATTGTTACTTTAGCATAAGAAATTATATGAAAATATATATGTTATTGTTCTAAGAATGATCATGATGCCCTCATGTCCGTATTTTATTTTTATCGACACCTCTATCCGTAAACATGTGGACATATTTTTCGATATGGGCTTTCGCTTGAGGACAAGCGATGTCTAAGCCTGGGGGAGTTGATACGTCCATTTTGCATCATGCTTTTATATCAATATTTATTGCATTATGGGCTGTTACTACACATTATGTCACAATAGTATGCATTTTCTCTCTTATTTTATAAAGTTTACACGAAGAGGGAGAATGCCGGCAGCTGGAATTCTGGGCTGGAAAAGGAGCAAATATTAGAGACCTATTCTGCACAACTCCAAAAGTCCTGAAACTGCACGAAAGTCAGTTTTGGAATATATTAAAAATATTGGGCGAAGAAATCACTAGAGGGGGGCCACCCAACAGCCACGAGGGTGGAGGGCGCGCCCTACCCCCTGGGCGCGCCCCCTGCCTCGTGGGCCACCAGGCAGGCCCCCGATGCCCATCTTCTTATATATGGTGTCTTTTTCCCTGGAAAAATCATAAGGAAGCTTTCGGGACAAAGCGCCGCTGTCTCGAGGCAGAACCTGGGCGGAACCAATCTAGGGCTCCGGCGGAGCTGTTCTACCGGGGAAACATCCCTCCGGGAGGGGGAAATCGTCGCCATCGTCATCATCATTGATCCTCTCATCGAGAGGGGGTCAATCTCCATCAACATCTTCACCAGCACCATCTCCTCTCAAACCCTAGTTCATCTCTTGTATCCGATCTTTGTCTCAAAACCTCATATTGGTACCTGTGGGTTGCAAGTAGTGTTGATTACTCCTTGTAGTTGATGCTAGTTGGTTTATTCTGTGGAAGATCATATATTCAGATCCTTTATGCATATTAATACCCCTCTTGATTATGAACATGAATATGATTTTTGAGTAGTTACGTTTGTTCCTAGGGACATGGGAGAAGTCTTGTTATAAGTAGTCATGTGAATTTAGTATTCGTTCGATATTTTGATGAGATGTATGTTGTCTCTTCTCTAGTGGTGTTATGTGAACGTCGACTACATGACACTTCACCATTGTTTGGGCCTTGGAGAAGGCATTGGGAAGTAATAAGTAGATGATGGGTTGCTAGAGTGATAGAAGCTTAAACCCTAGTTTATGCATTGCTTCGTAAGGGGCCGATTTGGATCCATATGTTTCATGCTATGGTTAGGTTTACCTTAATTCTTCTTTCATAGTTGCTGATGCTTGCGAGGGGGGTTAATCATAAGTGGGATGCTTGTCCAAGGAAGGGCAGTACCCAAACACCGATCCACCCACATATCAAATTATCAAAGTAACGAACGCGAATCATATGAGCATGATGAAAACTAGCTTGACGATAATTTCCATGTGTCCTTGGGAGCGTTTTGCTTTATATAAGAGTTTGTGCAGGCTTGTCCTTTGCTACAAAAAGGATTGGGCCACCTTGCTGCACCTTGTTTACTATTGTTACTTGTTACCCGTTACGAATCATCTTATCACAAAACTATCTGTTACCATAATTTCAGTGCTTGCAGAGAATACCTTACTGAAAACCGCTTGTCATTTCTTTCTGCTCCTCATTGGGTTCGACACTCTTACTTATCGAAAGGACTATGATAGATCCCCTATACTTGTGGGTCATCAGCAAGCGACTCTGACTTCACTACAAGCGACGGCTGACAAAGCCCACACGGCAAAGGCCGCGAAATGCCACATGAAAATCCAAGCCAAGCAATCAACCACCCACATTGACGACATTGCAGCTCTGATTCTAATCGCGAGTTATGAAGCATGCAAGGAGATCATCTGCTTAACTATGATCCAAGTGGTGGGCGCACCGCTATGCAAAGCAAGGCTTAAGAGCATCTCCAATAGACGACCCATATGTAAAAATACCTAACTTTTGAATCTTCGAGAGCAGAAAACGTTGCTCCAACAGACGGTTCATATGTAAAAAAATTGGACCACCGCCTCCCGAAGGTGTAAAATTGAAAACTTCATGATGCAAATTTACATCACGAGATACAAGTGATGTAAAACCACGACCGCCCACCAAACGACCAACCACCACTTCATTCTCCTTGCGCCTCGCGACCGCCCGCCCGCTCCCCGCCCGTCGCAGCTCCCCCATGTCGGCCTGTCGTAGATCCAGCCCCCCGTCGTTGATTCCACCCCGCCTGGGCCGCCGCCTGCCGTCGCGCCGCCCCATTGCGTCCGCCTCCGCCCCGCCCTGACCCCATCTGCCTCCTTTCCGTCCGCCTCCGCCTCCGGTCCGTCCTCCGTTCGGCCCCGCCCCGTCCGCCTCCGCCCGGCCCTGCTCCGTTCGCCTCCGCCCGGCCCCGCTCCGTCCGCCTCCTCTCCGGCCGACTCCGCCTCCGC
>NC_041393.1:534316045-534320554 GCF_002162155.2 Triticum dicoccoides | reverse complement strand
GGCCCCGCTCTGGTCGCCTCCGCCTCCGGTCCGTCCTCTGCCCCGCTCCGTCCGCCTCCGCCCCGCTCGGCGCCTCCCCGACTCGCTCCCTGCTCGGCCGCCGCCCGCTCCCCGATGGCGCCGAAGGGCAAGTCTGGTTTCTTCGGTGTGAGGGCGAAGCCCACCGAGAACTCCGGAGTGGAGTTCTCCGATGCCGGGCGATGTTGGTGGCTCGGCACGTATCCCACCGTCAATGAGGCTGCGCGTGCCTACGACGTGGCGGTGTGGCATGCCGGACGGCCAAAGTCGAACCTCAACTTCCCGGAGGTCGAGACCCAGGCGGCGGCGGAGTGGCTCGTGCCGTAGGGCGTCCGGATGAAGGAGATTCTGGTGAAGAAGGCGAAGAAGAGACCGATGGTTGTCGTCGCTCCCGGCGAGAGCGACGAGGCGGCGATGGCTCGGTTTGCGTGAGAGCATCCGCATTACGTCCAGGCCGAGCTGGAGCACTACTGGAAGCGCAACGTCGAGGCGCAAAAGAAGGGGGTGAAGGAGGACAAGGCCGGCCCCTCGACTGTGATCCCTATCGAGTCGTCGGATGAGGACTGGGGTGACCCCAAGGAGGACGAGGGGTGCGATGACCCGACCAAGGACGAGTTCTGGGAGCAGTTCCGCAGCTCCGACGACGAGGAGTAGTAAGTAGTAGTTGAATTTATGTATGAAACTATGTTGAATTTCATGTTTGAACTATGTTGAGATGAAGTAGTAGTTGGTCGTTTTAATCTTCGTTTTGGACCATCTATTGGAGTTCGCTCTTTTATTTACATCTCCGTTTTGAACCATCTGTTGGAGTTAAGCCTTTTTTGGAGATGTAAAAAGCACTCTTTGGTGCTCCAAATTTGGACCATCACCCGTTTGAACCACTAAAATATACTAAAATATACATCATCTATCGGAGATGCTCTAAGAGAGTTGATGCGAATGTAACCGGTCTATCTATAAGCAAAATATTTCAGTTATTTTTAATAGCACCACAGTTAAAACAGCGGCTGAACTATATGGTTCAGGCAGAAGGATGAATGGAACTGCGGTTATACATCTCTATGATTTACGAAAACCGGACAAATGCGCCCAGCCTTCACACACACAATCAAGATACAACAAATGTCTCATCGTTGCAATTTCGACACAACACATCTAAGGTAACAACAATTCACGATTCGGTTTGCACCACAAATCACGGACCCGGGACCATGGCATCATCGTCGGTTATTCTGGACCCCCAGGGATATAACTTCCTTTTCTTTTCACTGCCGCGGCAACGTAACTGTAAGTGACATCAGTTGGACAAGAGCAGGTTTCTTATCTGGTGTATCTGTCTTCCGCTAGTTTGGACGGTTCAGAGCCATGAACTTGCACTGCTCACTCATCGCCTGGAGCTGTGCGTCCTTCTTGTCGACCATGGCACGTAGCCTCACATTTTCCTCCATCACCTTCTGGACTTCAGCTTCTTTCTGTGCTTTCTCAGTCTCGAGCTGGTTGGTCCTTGCGACTAGCCTGTTCACAAACATAAGAGGCTCAGTACCATGTTGGTTGTAGATAACCGACTCAATACTTACTTTACAGTACATGCTTGGGTGGCCTGATTTTTAATCCTACATTACTTGCAGTACAAGGAAAGGAACTGTCAGCAGTGCGAGTGCATTATGCCATTATCTCTGTTATATCTACAAATTTGATCATTCCTACGCACCAGTCAGGGACTTATTTTCTGTGGAAGGGAGGCGGGGAAGGATAAGAATTTTCCTTTTGTTTAGAATATAATTTTCCTTTTCTGAAGCAAAGGGGGCAGGAGAACTGCCTATTCAGTAAATAGAGAGTGGTTGATATTTACAGAGCGGACCTGTATTGAAGGGAACAAAGCCTAGAACCTAACAAGCAAAAGCAACCACTCGCCCTCGATTGCACCTTGTCTGCGTAGGAAAAGACCTAAAAGGTTGGCCTCTTGTCAAGCTAAATGACCAACCTGTTCACCAGGAGGCCTCAGTGTAAAATTCTATGACTATGATATGCTGACTAGTATCAACCAGAAAGCAGAAGAAGAAAGTAGGAGGAAGGCAACGGACAATGCATATGATTTAGCCTTTTTCTGCCAAAAAAAAAACTTAAGAGTAGATGTTCCAGCTCAAATGTCATGCAAGCAGTAGAAAGATCAATGATCCAAAATGTCAATTCAAAGTTGAAAGATCTAGAAGGTCGGAAAGTAGCAAGAACTGGAATTTTGGACCAAATGCGGACCAGCAGAAAACCAGATTTCCAGGCTTACCCAAGTCTATCTGCATCTTCTTGACCACTAAATATCAATTAACATTTGGGACACGATCGAGGCACAAAACTGCTCCATTCAGGAGAGCAGTATATTGAACCAACTTAACAAAATTATATGGCAACAATCTCTATCAGATGTCAAGGAGTGATAGAAGAGAAGTAACTGTGTTAACCAATGGTTGCATGATGTATAGTTAACATAATTCTAAGAAGATATCAGCAGACTTCTTAGTCTCACCAAATCCCCTCACATACGACGAAGTGGGTGACAAACTGACAACAATATGTGATAGAGAGAGAAGTCTAGGCATGGCATTTAAGTGCTAATTTATAACAAAACAGATATGTTGTGTGCCCTGAGGTTCAAAGAAAAGGTAGAGCACATTTAGTTGCAAAAATGTTAGAGTACGTAATGGGCCTGGGCTGACGGTATAGCCCGTTAGTCTTAGGTTAATTAGAGATAAGGGTCGCTTGCTTAGGGGTCAAGTAAGCCTTGCTTGGGAGTCAAGTAAACCTCTCTATATAAAGAGAGGAGATGTATCAATCTAATCAAGCAAGAATTAAGAAGGAAATCCCTTCCCTCTTGCCCGGCCGTGGGCAAAAAGGCCCCTGGCCGGCCCTCTCGCGCCCTCCTTCTAGCAGCACCATAACAATTTGGTTTCAGCTAGCTTCGGTTCGATCATGTCTTCACCGCCGCCAAGCCCGTCTCTTCCGCTGCCGGTCACCTTGTCGCCTCCGGCGACCACCACGACCGTCGCCCCGCTCCTGCCCGCGCCGGGATCCTCCGTCCCGCCCGCCCCCGCCGTCCTCACCTGGGAGGAGGTCTCCGGGGTGCTGCGGAACCTAACCCAGGCGGTCCAGGAGATCCGCCTGTTCTTGGCCGGGTCCTACGGGCCGCACCCGGCTGCGCCGCCCATTGCCGCCCCCACGCCGCCGCACCAAGCGGCCTTCGCCGCGCTCGCCGGGCCGCTGCAGCTGCCATCCATTGCCACCACCGCCCAGCCCTGGTTGCAGTGGCAGCCGCCGCTCCTGGCGGCCTCCGCCGCAGCAGCCGGTGCAGCTGCAGCAGCCACCACCGGTCAGCTCCGTCGCCCAGTATGGGATGCCCTACGACGGGAGTGCGACGACCTCGTTCCCATCAGTGCCGCCGTCATCCCAGGGTGTCCACATCCAGCAGATCAAGTCCCCGCCGTCGCCGTCACCGCTTTCGTCTTGGATCACTACCCGCCACGTGTCGGCGGCGGTGAGGCTGCAGGCTGCTGCGCGCGGCCTCCTAGCGCGTCGGCGTGTGCAGGAGATGCGTGGTCTGCAGCTGCCGCTCCTCCAAGTTGCTCTTCGCTGCGCAAAGGACCTCGATCTCGTCCGCTGCGTCGGGGATCTTGGGCATGCGGTTTCCCCCACGGGCGGCGGGCATGCTGTTTTCCCCGCGGGCAGCGACCTCAAAGTCTGCGACATCGACGGTTGGGGTGGCGCACCCCTCCTCGTCATTCTCCATCGCAAGCCCTCCACTCTTCCCTGTGCAGTGCAAACCAACAGCCGTCCGGCGGGGAGAAGGCAGGGTGTCACCGACAGGAGCGCACCGCGTAGCACCACTGCTTTCCGCCGCCGGCCGCCGCGAGGGCGCCTCTGCTGGTCGCTCTTGCGACCACTTCCAGGTGGCCATACACATGCACTCCTTTGGTCCAGATGGTGTCCATGGGATCCAGATGGTTGTACACGTGCACGTCCGACGTGCGGATGGTGTCCACTTTTTGTTGAGGGGTCCAAAATAAAGCGTCCCAGTCCATTTCAGGTTGAGAGTCATAAAACAAGCCGAGATGTAAAAGGCTTGTTTTTAGGTGTTAGATTTGTGTTGCGTCGAGTCATGGTTATAAGTTGGTTAGGCTGCAGCTCGAGGACAAGTTGCATGTCCAGGTGGGGTGTAGTGTTAGAGTACGTAATGGGCCTGGGCTGACGGTATAGCCCGTTAGTCTTAGGTTAATTAGAGATAAGGGTCGCTTGCTTAGGGGTCAAGTAAGCCTTGCTTGGGAGTCAAGTAAACCTCTCTATATAAAGAGAGGAGATGTATCAATCTAATCAAGCAAGAATTAAGAAGGAAATCCCTTCCCTCTTGCCCGGCCGTGGGCAAAAAGGCCCCTGGCCGGCCCTCTCGCGCCCTCCTTCTAGCAGCACCATAACAAAAAATGGAATTGCTAATGCCTCGTT
>NC_041393.1:534281882-534315698 GCF_002162155.2 Triticum dicoccoides | reverse complement strand
GATTAAAAAAATTGAATTGCTAACAGAAGATCAAACATATAGTACTAAAACAGCGTTAGCATCACATACCTGCACAAAGACTAATTTTGTTTTGCATCTCGAAGATACATGCTTTTTTGGCTTATAAACTAGTTCAATGCATAGCTGATTAAATATATTGTTAAGATGTGCCAATGAGTTTATAGAGCTGACCATGTTACAAACTAGTTCAATGCATAGTTGATTGAATATATGGTTAAGATGGTGATCATGGTAATTACAAGTCTACCATGGCTTCACAGTCAATAATGCATAAAACAGGACCGGAGCCAGCGCCCGGGCTCGCTGGCCACAGGACAGCGTACATATGTGATAAACAACGGGGCAAATTCTACTGCGTGTCGTGGTTTATACGGGCAGCAGTCAATGTACGTATGTGATAAATAATGGGCTCCTACCAAGCATCGGCTGATATTTGACTAATTGGTTAATTAACTAGGCCTACTAAGCGCAGTCCCCTGACAAGGCGTAGTTCAGCAGTCATGGGCTGCTAACTCCCTTCTTCCAAAACAACTACTCCCTCCATTCCAAATTACTCGTCGTGGTTTTAGTTCAATAGTTCAAATTTGAACTAAAACCACGACGAGTAATTTGGAATGGAGGGAGTATTCGAGAGGAACACGAGCAGTCACAGCCCTGTTCGGCATGACGGCACTTGCAAGCTCTGAGATTTTCTATAGCACACTAGTGGTATGTTCTATCTGACTGTCTCTATTCTTGCAAGCTCTCTATTTTGAATATGTTCTCAAATCACAGCACTTAATTTATGTGAATTAGAATCCATTTTTTTATCTTGTAGTGTCTTCTAGAATGTTTGGATGCTAATTTGAACAGCTATACTTTTACTGGCAACATGGCAGGTTTGGTTCTATGGATGCCTGGTTCTATGAATTATGTTGTCAAGTCTCAACTTTATTTTGGTCCATAAAACTGAATATTGATATATCATATATTAGTTCACTTTAAAATTAAAATTGCATGACTACTATGTTTATACTTTCACTTCATTATTAATGATGATTTGTGGTTCCAAAGTTTGGGGCTATTTTATATGTTGTGTATCCGAACACCAGATTTTAGTTTTCACATAGACACTTAGGCTCAAGCTTGCCCAGGCTTCACAAAAGTTCTGACTCAGCCACTGGCATCAAAGTAAAATTATGCAACGGTAGAAGCATATCAAAGAAATCATTTCATACTCCATTGGTAGGAGGGAGATGAAAGTAATGGGAGGTGCTGGGTTCGAGTCCAGCCCCTACACTTTTGTTTCAAGATCTTATGGGTTTCAACCCTAGCCTACCCCAACTTGTTTGGGACTGAAAGGCTTTGTTGTTTTTTGCTGTTGTTGTTGTTGTTGGTGGTGGTGGTGGTGGTAGAAGCATATTAATACATGGGCCTGCCAGAATTTATGAAATGATTGGTTCATGCTGCTGCTTTCTTAAAAATTGGGAGGTTGAAATTAACTATTTCTACTCTTCCTTCTCCGCCATTTTTTTTAAGTTATCTGTACCAAGCTATACAAGTTTTGCCATGGAAATTAACACATGGTGATACATTCAGACAGAATATAATTACAAGAAACAACACAAGACTTGCAAAAGTACCTGTCAAAAAGCTTCTCCATTGTCTCGAATTGCTTCTCCGATGAAAGAAGAGTTTCTCTGACACTAACGAGTGTGCTCACATAAGTTCTGAGCGACTCAAAGTCGTTCTTCACACGACTGAGCTCCTGCTCATTTTCAGCAGCGCGCTGCCTCTGCCGAGTGGTCTCCAGCACCATATCTTCAACCCGCTGCCTCATCTCATTCAGCATACCATTCGTACCGACCGCAAATTTCTCCATCTCCTCGACTTTGACCGACATGGACTCGACCTGTATGGTCTTCCTCCTGATCTCTTCCAAGCCAATCCTCACCTTTTCCTTCTCATTAGCAGTTTCAGACTCAGCCACAATCACTCTCTTCACAAGAGACTCCATGACGTCTGTCACCACACGGATGGACTTAAGAATATCATCGACATCTCCATCCCCCTCAACGGCATCACAATTTTTGTGAACGCCGCTACCCTCTGCCGACGCCCTGTCATCCGAACCTCCCCCACAGGAGGCGGGCTCAGCGGCCTTGGACCAATCGGCCAGGGGCAACCCGTGCCGGTCGACGAACCCCACGCCGTCCTGGTTCCTGATCCCGCAGGACGTGTGCGCGAGGTGCGGTATCGCCATGATCCTGGCCTTGGATTTGAGGTAGGCCAGCAGGGTGGCGATGGTCTTGACCCTGCGGCACAGGTGCTCGAGCTCCCGGCCGGAATCGTCCTCGGAGCGCCGCATCCCGACCTTCACCTCCACGAGCCTGTCGCGCAGCGCCTCGACCTGGGACTGCTGCTGCCTCAGCTCCTCCCTCCATTCGCACTCCCCGACCGGCGGCAGGCCGCTCCGGCTAGGGCCGTCCTCCTCCATGGGACCTCTGAAATTCGGGGGAGCAGATTGCGCCCGTCACTCGGAGAAAACATTCTGGTTTCGGGCGCAGATGGATCTGCCGCCGAATTTGACCGGGCGAAATAGCAATCGCGCGGATTCGCGCGGGGCGTGGCGGGGGGATCGGGGGTGGGGGGCGTACCTTGGAAACGCCGGCGAGGAGGAGGAGGAGCGGGCCGGCGGCGAACCGGATGGCTTCCGTCGGGGTGAAGTTTTCTGCTCCCCGTCTTCGCCTTTGGGGGGCGGGTTTGCTTTCTCTTCTCTACTTCCCTCGCCTTTCCCCTTTTCCTTCCCTTCCCCGACCAATCGATTGATTGGTTTTCGCTTTGAGCCAAATTTCCAATTTTTTTATTTTGATTTGAGAAATCCTGCTGCTTTTCTTTTTTGAGTAAAAGAAATCCTGCTGCTCTGCTTCATGATCCTTGTGGGCCTTGTCTACGAGCCCGGTTGATGTACCACCCTGTGACTTTTAAGCGATGGATTAATTGTGGGCCTAATCACCAGACATTCGTACTTGCATGCCCATCACTCGGGCATAAACTATACTAGCTGACTCGTTGCGCCAAATGGCGCAGAGACCTGCTGAAGACATGTTGTCGATGAAAATAGTTTCATGCTGCAAGAACCTTTAACTAAAGCCATGTTTGCTATGAAAATAGCTTCCTTTACTAAGGACAGACCATGTATATACAGTCGGTTTAGTTCTGGTCTGCTAAATGCATGCGCCTTGAAAAAAAGACATGGTTTAATTTGCACAGCCTCACGTGTTTAAAGTATGAATAAGAACTACGAACATTTTTTGTGTGATTCGAACACATTTTTAGAGTTTTTATTTCTCTACATGTTGTCTAAAGTAACATTTGCCCAGAGAGAGAAGCATACCCCTCTCTTATTATGATTACGGGACCCGTTGCGCCAAAATGGCGCAGAGGCACGCTAGAGCCATGCCCGCAATGGAAAAAAAATCATGGCTTAATCCCCTTTAATAGAAAACACGATGGATTGTTGTGTACAACGATGTGAATATACACATAAAACTTAATATTATAGAGTTCTATTTAAAACAAAATATATGCATGAGCAAGCACGTACGAATAGACCCATTTGAAATGATATGCGCGATTCAAAATATTTACATTTTTCAATAACTCTATGTTTGGGCAAGCGTGTCAAACCCGAAGTGTTTTAAAAATATTTGACTTCGTTAGTAGAAGTAGGTTTTAGCAACCATTTGGGGTACTAATTCAAACCCTTTAAGATGAAAAAAGAAGGATAATTTATCTTTAAAAATATATGCTTAAGCATGCATATTTTTTATCTTATTCGGGTAACATAGAGCCAAATGGCGCAGGGTCCAAATTCAAACCCCGAGTGTTTTGAAATAGTTGGGGTTTCATTAACATCTTTTAAGTTTTAGAAATCATTTAGGTGCATGGTAAGAATCAGCTAAAAAATGCAACATTCGGATACCATTTTTAACTATTTATGCATATGATTGTTACATAGACAAATAAAAGAGGTCACTACCATAGTTAGAATGTGCACCTTAGATAAGAAAAATTCAAGTTTCTGCCTTACTCCCTCCGTTCCAAAATATAGCGCGCCCACGCTTTTCGAGGTTCAACTTTAACCATAAATTTAACCCACGAGACCGACTGCGGCGGGATCAAAAATTATATAATTAAAAACTTTTTTTGAATACGAATTCATTGGTATAATTTTTTCGCCCGTCGCAGTCGGTCTTGTTGATTAAATTAATGGTCAAAGTTGAAGCACGGAAACCGAGGACGCGCTATATTTTGGAACGGAGGGAGTACTATGCAACTGTACACTTGGTGAAGATAACAAAGTCGATATTGCTAACAATCACAAAATTTGAAAGATCGAAGCAAGCAAAAAAATAATGGAAACTTAGATAACAAAGAGGTTGACAAAAATCTGAAGTTAACATACATACAGGACATGTCACATTCAAAATTGAGATATACTGCAGATAACACATTACATGCATGGGTGGCAATCATATGGGTTCTGCTTTGAATCACACGATTCAGACAGTTGTGAACATTGGTGATCATGATTGTGTGGTAACTGTATATACCGATTACGAACCAGGAAAAGAAACTAACGGTAGCTCAAAGTTCTTTCAGAAAAACATAAAGGTACAAAGTGGCAGTTATATTTCCACCATCACTCCTATTTGTGACTTCCTACAAGAAATGAGAACGAAAATGATATTACAGCCTCATGTCCCTTCCTTGTTTGGCTGTTATATTCGACATGTTCCTTCCCTGAACAAAAGAGATCAATAGTGAGCATTAAAGACCCCTGAAAACTCAATAGGATATACGCCATGGCAGTATCTGCCCCGTTTTCATATTCATTCAATGCACATTACCAAAATCTAATAGTAATCAAACTTGAATTAAAATGGTACATAAAGTTTTTGTAGTTAGAGATAGGACCAAGTTGGAATAGTATAGAGAAAATCAAACTTTATCCTAGCATTACACGGAAGAAACGTGACCCACTTATCATATGAACAGAAACAGTCCGAGAAATTTATTTACCATCAGATGTCGATCTCTATATTTCCGCTTTGCAAATGATCCCAATTTAAAGCTTGATATCCCTTGGAATCTTCACATTACACTGCAACCTACAAAGCTTAAATAAGGCCACTAACGTTCAGAGCATAGCTTAAAGAATTGTGCAATTAGCTCATGAAAGCCCCCTGATGTAACATTTTTACCTGCCTGGTGATGCATGGTGGTCTACTATGCGCAATAAAATACAACAAGTAAACCAGATAATCATCATATTAAGTACTACATCATCAATAGGCTGATCATGTTTGCACTGCCAATTACTACAGACTTACACACGCTCCCTTCAAATTTCAAGGACTGCTTAGCCAACAATTCCAAGTTCAAGCATGAAGTAGTCAAAATGAAATAACTCGAAATATTTTTAGAATCTCAACATAGAAGGATACCCTTGAGGACTATGTGAACCTAGAAGACCAGGAAAAAAAAGATTTCAACTTCACAATGATATAAGGGCATCTCCATCGCTGGGCGCTTAGCCCCGACGCCAGGTTCGTAATCCCAGCGGATTAGCGGTTGCCGGCTGTAATCCTAGTGTCAACCCTGGCGTCGACGCCAAATCGCGCACCCGGCGCTTGGCCATTTTTCTTCCAGCACTTAGCATCTACGTTGTTTAGTTAATTAGCGTCTAGCATTGAGGGATGAGGCGCTTAGGTGTTCTTCAGATTTTATTATTTTCTTCATAAGCGCCTATGTAAGCTCCTAGCATTGTAGATGCCCAAAGGGAAACATGTTAAATAATAGTAGTTGTGAATGGGCATATAAGTATACATCACCACCTTTAGTCCACGACAACATGTAAATTATCTACTTAATAGTAAACGGTGTATCTAGAGATAATGCTAACCAATTCTGCATACAAAACGCTTTCGAGATGGCAAATTATAATTTACTCCTAATGTTCCTTGTAGATTGTGGTTGCTCAAAGTCAAATAGCTGCAATACATGAAAACCTTTATATCAATTAAAACTACTTCAGTAGTACATACACACATGATCAAGGATAAAATGAATACTACTACACACAAATGGTTAAGTAGACAAAACACCATATGTTCAATCACACAAGCGGCAAGCATGAGCCAAAATAGAACAAAACTCTGTGCCAAATCCTGAATATAAACACAATCCAAACTAATATCCATGACAACACATAGTAAAGAAAAGAATGCAGTAGCTAAATAGAAAAGGAAGTGAGCAAAACCACTGGCAGAACAAGCAAGCAGCAACATGCAGAGATCTTACAGCCTGCGACATAAAAGGGGAGGAACTCATCAGGCAGAAGCATTAATCCAAAAGAACCTCATCTCCACTGACCATGCAGATGCGCGAGGCCTCGCCCTGCTCCTTCCTCCCACTGGCGTCGCTCGCCCTGCTTTTTCCCCCTGCTGGGCTCGCTGTGCCCCTTAACCCTGTTGTTTACCCTCCTCGTCGGCCTCCTCCTTCCCCCTGTCGTCAGCAACCTTCCCTCCCCTGCAGACCACCCCACCATGAAGACCCAGCCACTCATGCTCTCCACGACAACGAGGTGCGCCCAATCCGGAATCACGGAACATCACACTGCAAACTAAATACTGGAGCATCAGATTAGCAGCTATATATTCCAAGCATGCATTTTTAACTGTAAAAGAGCTAATAAAGTGTTTAATTCAAGAAAATACAGCAGGCCAAGCAAAAAATGTCTATCTAAAGGTGAACAAAAAATGAAATATCAATCCTAATAATTAGGGTGTGCAGGACCAAATAATTAATATGCCACTTTGGAAAGAAAACTTCAAAATGTACCAACGATTGTGTTCACAGTGTACAATTGGTCGGCCTGTCATATTCTTCTCATCATCAGTTTATTACACGAAAAAGGACTGCCATAGCCTCACATATGTGCTCGGGATGCTACGACAAGCAACAAACTACCAACAAAAAGACAAATTTGCATATGTACCTATTGAGAAACAACATATAAATTTTCTGGATGATAATTTGAATGTTGTACAAAATTCAAGAGAAACTTTCCACTACCATATAGTGCTCGCCGCATTACTTCATTGCACATATACTCTGTACTTGAACTATTGACTCTAGGAAAAATATGTAGTGCACACATTTACCAACATATATGTGGGAAAGACACGTGCCTAAAAGAGGGCAGATTCAAAAGTGGCAACTTGTACGACATAATAAGCAGTAAACACATAAACAAAGCACACTTATTCACACCTTGCTTGATTCAGTGCTATACCAGTTGTCATGAAAGCATTCAAACTGACACGATGACCCTATGCACTGCATCTATCATTAAGTAGAGGAGAAGATCATAAAGAAACAAAATAAAGGCATTCGCCTGCATCATATCCCACCTTGTATTGATATGAATATGAAAGCCTCCAATAATTAAAGAATTCATAGTTGAGGGCATCTGGTATTAAGTTCGCTAGTTCTTGTGTGTCCCCATATCCATCACCATCTATACACATTGAAGGTTCCTCTGGTAGTCATCATGGTAAAGGGATTGAGAAAGCATTGGAATAAACTTCTCATGTAGTAAGACGTTGAACCTTAGCAAAGCAGCAGTAATCAACGGCTCAAGCAAGCACCAGATCAACTTGACAACTTTACCTGCAGCCACACCTTGCAACAAAAAGAATACAAACATAAAAACAGGAGAAGAAGTTATGAAGAAAACCTCACAAGGCTGCCAATAACGCACTCCTAATATGATCATTCAGTTACTATCATCTTATATATGAAAATGAGATATTATGACACGGTGGCATGAGCAAGTGATAGTGGATCAAGCCTCTGAGTTCAGGCACCTGCACCATGACAATGGAAGCATCTATCATATTCATACATACATGTGTTTCTTTATGAGAACTCCACTTCTCCGCCTCACACCGTTGACCTCCACCTCAATAACCTGGTTAATCAACAACACATGATCCATGGAGTGATGATGAACCTTGTATATATCTGAAAATTGATGGAAGGCAGTGTGGAGTATTAGATCTTGACCTCTGACGGGCCGATGAGCCAATGGAAGAAGGGGATGGTGAGGGCGGCGTTGAACACCTAGGCCCAGCGCCGGAAGGGAGCATCCAGAGGAGCACCTCACAGACGACCTCCTGCTGCTGCGCGTGCAAGCACCTCGCATCCCGCCTTCTCCTCATCCTCCCCGGCCCGCTCTTCTTCCTTCCAGCGAACTTCTGCATCTTGCGCACGAACATCCCATGAACACGTGCTCCAGCGGCTTGTCCCTGTACTCTGTCTTCTCCACCATTGGCCGAGGCCTAATTTGTCCTAGCAAAAGAAATCGCATCATGAGCAAAAGAACGAATTCAGAACTAACATTTCAAATCGAGATTTATCCATTAGCAATCCCAAAATATATAAATAAAGGGGTTTCTAATTGACCACCTGAGCATTTCGAGCTGTGCCGGAATCCATGGGTAGAGCACCAGCTGCAAGTGTCGTCGACCACCCGCTGAGGCTGCCATTGGCCGCACGACCGTAAGAGCCGCCGTCCGCCGCACCACGAGGAAGAGGCGGAGTGCAGCCTCCCATGCAACGCGCCCGAACCCCAGCTTCGACGCAGTTCCCGATCCAGGAGCGAATCGAGCAGCGGCTAACCTCCAGGTCGCGCCCATCCTCGCCGGTGCAGGCCGACGCCGGTCATTCTCTCTCCCTACCTCTCATCTTCCTCTCTCTCTCTCTCTCGTAGGGTTCGCGCAGGAGGAGGGGACTGGGGTGTGTACTCACCCCCGGCGTCATAGACGGAGAAGCCGTCGGCGCCTTGGAACCAAACCCCCAGACCTGGTCCCGGGGTTCGCAACTCGATGCCGCCACCACCGCTCCTCTCGCGCCGCGGCCGACGCGGAGATCAGGAAGGAGGAGGAAGCTAAAGAGCGAGAGGAGGAGACGAGTGGGTGTGGGCCGTGTGACGGTGGTAGGGATCCGGGGAGGGAGGCGGAAGGGAGGAATGGGTGTGGCGGCTTTGAGAGGGAGGAGGGAGGAGTGCGTGGCTGTGGATTGGGGGCGGTGTGTCCAACGAGACGACGAGACCCGTATCTAGTGTTGCCGACGAGCGGCTGAAGCGGGGTCCACGGCACGGCGCGCGCATGGCCGGTTGGTCAGCCACAGCGAGCCGGCAGCAGGCCATCAACTCCCCCCAACCCCGGACGGAGACGGGCACGGACGAGCCGGTCGACGGTGTATACGACCAGACCAGCAAGCACCAGACGGGGCGGCCACGCACCGCGGCCGCTGCAGCCGACGGGTGGGACCAGCACCAGCACGGGACCACATGTCATCGCACCAGAAGCACAAGCATGCACCAGCCGGGTGCACATGCGGCAGCCCACCCTGTGCCCACCCTGCGCTGCGCGGGCCCTCCATGACGCATGCCGCATGATCGCCCGCCAAGCCCATCCCGCACGTCGCACGAACGCCCGGTCAAACCATCCTGTGAGGAGCCTGGCCAGGGCAGCAGACGAGCGGGGCCAGGAGTAGCGCGGGACCACATGTCATCGCAAGGAGAAATGCCAAACTGGGTGCGCATGCGTCGGCCAGCCTTCCCACAAAGCACGATGCGCACAGCGCATCCCCACGACGGACGACGCCAGCAGCGCCCTGAACGCGCGGCGTGTAAGGACTCGCTCGTTCTCACCAGGCAGCGATTCACCCAGGCAACAGATCGGCCACACGAGCCCACCAGCCATGGACCCGGAGAAAAAAACGGCACGGTGAAAACAAGAGTCAGCGAGACGCAGCGATCAGACGGCCAAAGGAAGGCAGTTGACCGGAAACTGTTCGATCGGAGGGCCAACGAGCAACGCGACCGGGGGAGCATTCTCAAAGCAAGTTGGCTAGCCTCTTTTTTGTTTTAAATCCGTCATCATTTACTAGTCCTGTATACCGCTCAAAAACCCATTGTTCAAGAATTCGTCCAATTAATCAGTTAACAAGCCAGTTAATCGCTACTCGTAGGATGACCGAATCGAATAACACATATTCATTGTGTTAACTTGCCAGACCGATTAATTGGTCAGTTAGACCGATTAATCGCTGCTGACCCATTAACTTCAGGGCAAACAAAGCTCAATTTTTCCCCTGTAACCTCTCCCATCCCCCTGTCGCTCCTCAATAGCTAGGGATCAACTAAACAGTAGCATATTTTCATATATTACATAGTTGAGAGCGAGAGTATGGTATAATACATAAAAAACTACATATATGTTGGCAATTCCTATTTAATGTATCGATTAATGGTCGACCGATTAACCCTGTTAATAGGCCGATTCACCAATTAATCACTACTCCCAAGCCGGTCGAGCAGTTACCAGTTACCGATTTCCTGAACAATGCAAAAAACTAGTCCATGTATTTTTTGTCATACTTTGCCCATGATTTTAATTAATATAAATTTTAGGGAAAAGTTACCATCATCCGGCGGATTGCAGTGGCCACGTCTACCACCTCCTCTGCATGACACACGTCCAAGTGAGGGCTCGTATGTTGTCCTTTGTCGAACGCGCCGAAACAGAGGATGTGTTTCTGAAACATATGCGGTGTTGCATTGGTCTACGACGGGTCTAGTTTTGTAACAAAATCTCTATTACAAAAAATTTCTGCAACAAGACCTCATTTGCAAAAAAAGTTGCAATAATTTTTTTGCAACAAAACAGACGGTGCAAAAAAATCTACAACAAGACCTATGTTGCAGGAATAATCCTGCAACAAGACCTGTGTTGCAGTTCTAGAGGCCCGTTGGGCTCGCTTGATGCGGTAAATTCGACGGCTCGCGACCTGGTTGATCTTTTAAAGATATCAGCCAGCGGGCGCGTAGCACCGCCCTAAATTTTAACTCATACATAGCAAGAATAATATCATTGAAAAGTACATTCGAATACAAATCCAACAAGTTTTTGTATAACATGTGTTAACATTTTGCTTGTCAAATATGGGGTATATTTGACCTAAAATGCGACGGGGACTCATAAAATCAGATGAAGGTAGTATAAATGAAAAATCACTCGCGCACTGACTGATCATATATTTAGTAATGTACTCTCTCTATTCATTTTTAGTTTGTATATAAAAGTTGTGTGCAGTCGAATTTCATAAAGTTTGACCAATTTTATCAAAAAATGTCAACATACACAATATGAAATCAATATGATTAGATAATTCATCATGAAATTAATTTCTTATTATAGAACTTAGTATTGTAGATCTTGATTTTTTTGTCAATATAATTTTGGTCAAAGTTTGTGTAGTTTGAATTCAAACAAATTTTATATATAGAGTAAAAAGAAACAGAGGAGGTACTAGATCAAGTAAGATAAAAAATGTGCTAGAAGTGATCACTTATTTTTAGTAATGATAGATAAAACTATTTTTTAAAACATTTACACAACAAACAAGTACCATGCTTCAAAATTTTGAATCCAAAATTAATGTGTATATACTATCTCGAAACAAAAAAAAGATAAAATTGATAACAAATACTATAACCATGGCACCATTCGAAATTTGAAATGGGTAATTTCCATAGTTGGATTTTTTTTGTAATGATATGGATCGAATTTTGATTAGAATTATTTTTGGCAATACCGGTATCTATTTGTGTATATGTTAGTACTTCTTTTTAGTTTCTCTTCAATGTTCTAGATATGTGTTTTGACTATCTAGCACAACAAACCCATTTTCACCCTTGGAGGAGGACACAATTGCTAGGGGTCCAGGAAAGTATGATATTTTTCTGAGTTAAGAGTGCTTGCAAGATTGCCTTTGATGAAGCTCACAGGCAAACGACTACTTGTTCTAGTTTGTGCTCCGAGGGGAGCAGGAATTGTTGGAAGTTGATTTGGTCTACAAATGTCCCTCCGTCTGTCAAAAAATTAGCATGGAAAGTTGCTACCAATTCACTTCCCACTTGGCAGAAGAAACATAGTAGGGGTTTGGAGATCAATGATTTGTGTCCAAGATGCTCTCTATCGCTGCCCATTGTCGCGCGAGTTGTGGTACACCATGTCAGAGGTATGGACATTGTCGAACCTTGCTGCAATCAAGAATACTGGAAGAGAATAGTTGTTGCGGACCCTTGCACTCCTACCTGACATCGAGCATTGCATGTTACCGATGACACTTTGGCGAGTGTGGCATATACATAATGAGATTGTTCATAAACTCCCGCCGCCTATGGACACTTACAATAGGTTTCTAGTTAGCTATCTTGATTCCCTAATTGGTATTAAACTGGACTTCTCTTCATATCCTTTTAAGGGGAAGCAAATTGCCACCTATCATAAACTTTTACATCATCCCCATGTGATATCACAACCTGCTCCTGTTAGATGGGCTCCACCTCAATCCGGTTGGGTCAAGCTCAACATTCACGGATCATATTCAGATGATAGTATGGCTGGAGCGAGTATGGTGCTTAGAGATGATATGGCCATATGGGTGCAATCATTTTTTCATCTTGCAGACAACTTGTTTCTTATATAGATGCACTTGAAGCTAAATTGTGTGCATTCATGGAAGGCCTTTCATTTTCCATTCAAAGAAGTGAACTCTCAATTAGAGTTGAGATGGATTCCATCATGGCATCAAAGCTCCTTCAATACAAGGGAATAGATAGATCGGTTTTTTCTTCTCTTGTTAAAAAAATAGGTTTGTTTTGACTCTTCGTGATTCTTGTATTACTCATGCAACTCGATCTTAAAATAGGGTTAGCGATACTCTAGCTAAGCTCGTACTAAAAGGAGAACTATGACTTGGTTAGGCTGTCCCTGTTGAGAGGGTGTTGAGCTAGCTGCTAATGATTGTAAGGACTTGGTGAGTTGAGTAATACAAATGTTTCACCCACACAAAAAAACATTTTCACCTAAACCAGGTACAAGTCCTCTAATCAAGCAACACCTTGAGCTCTTTTTATTAAGATTCAAGGCCGCTAGCAACTAGATGAAAAATAATTGGTGACAAAAGCATCCTTCGTCTCAATTAAACATAGTGAAACAAGGCTAATTTATCCATTGACTTTAAATGCCTACTCTTATCCACTATCATATTTCAATATCCATTCACATAAAGCACTTGGGGGCATTTTCTAATTTTATAATATTATATATGAATGGCCATTTTATTCAATCAGTAGATTTTTTATAGTGTTCAAACTCCCATGTAGCACCACACCCCTTTCATGATGTTCCTTCTTCAATAAAAGTTGCTTGGCCATTAAATATGATATATTCGTCAACACTTTTACAATGATTTTAAATATATAAAAAGTAACCAGATGGGCCTTATTCTTTGAATTCAAACAACATCATTACCTTTAGGCACCAAAGTAATGACTCCAAAGTTCAACATGAATATCACCTATCATCATTTAAGATCAAACTAGACAAGATCATAGGGAAAATAATATAACTTATCATTAAATACATCAGGTCCAGGGATTTTGTTATGATCCATGTCGAGCACCACTTTTCTTAGATAGTCCATGGCGAAGAGTTGAATCAAAGACACAACATTGGTTAACTTAGTTATTCCTTCAACATTCAAAGGCAATAAAGTTTGAGCATAGCATCCAAAAAGATATTCTATAAAAGTTTGTACTCCTTGAGTTATATACCCCCTCAATTTTCACCTTCTCGCTCAAGATAAACTATCCTAACTTTTCTCCTTCTCCCATTCGCTTTAGAATGGTAATATCTAGTATTTTTGTCACCATCCTTTGCCGCTTCCTCTTTGACCTTTGCAACCATGTCATCTCTCTTTGCTTCTATCCTCACAAATGTAGTTTTGGGTTTAGCAATGGTAATCAAGGCTCTCACACATCTTTTTGTATTTTTACCAGAAGTGACTAAGTTTGCCTCCACATATAAGCCAGGGCTGTCATCACTTGGCAGTACTTCTTTGGGTTATTCTCGCAAATCACTATAATTGTAAACCAATTTACTTTTAGCATTTTATGTAGCTCTAATTGTTTAGCAAAATACATAATCACACGAGCTTGTTCCATGTCTCCAACTAAAACAATATTAGAACCAATCCCCTATATAGCACTGCTACTTCTTGAGCTTGCGTTGATTTTTCCCTTGAAGAGGAAAGGGTGATATGCAGCAAAGTAGAGATAAGTATTTCCCTTAGTTAAGAACCAAGGTATCAATCCAGTAGGAGGCACAAGCAAGTCTCCAATATATGCACTTGCACAAACAAACAAACACTTGCACACAACACAAAAAGGGGTTGTCAATCCCTTCACGGTCATGAACAAGAGTGAGATCTAAAAGAGATAGGTATAAAAGATAAATAAAAGAGCAAACTAAAGTAAATATAAATAAAGTGCAGCAAGGTATTTTGGTTTTATAGATCTGAAAATATATGATGGGAAATAGACCGGGGGCCATAGGTTTCACTAGAGACTGCTCCCTTGAAGAAAACATACGGTGGGTAGACAAATTACTGTTGAGCAATTGATAGAAAAGCGCATAGTTATGACGATATATAAGGCAATGATCATGATATAGGCATCACGTCCGTCACAAGTAGACCGAAACGATTCTGCATCTACTACTATTATGCCACACATCGACCAACTCCTGCCTACATCTAGAGTATTAAGTTCATAAGAACAGAGCAACGCTTTAAGTAAGATGACATGATGTAGAGGGGCAAACTCAAGCAATATGATATAAACCCCATCCTTTTATCCTTAATGGTTGATACGTCTCCAACGTATCTATAATTTTTGATTGTTCCATGCTATTATATTATCTGTTTTGGATGTTTAATGGGCTTTATTATACACTTCTTTGTTATTTTTGGGACTAACCTATTAACCGAAGGCCCAGTGCAAATTGATGTTTTTTTGCCTATTTCAGTGTTTCGCAGGAAAGGAATATCAAACAGAATCCAAACGGAATGAAACCTTCGGGAGAGTGATTTTTGGAACAAACGTGATCCAGGAGACTTGGAGTGGACGTCAAGAAAGAAGCAAGGAGGCCACGAGGCAGGGAGGCGTGCCTGCCCCCTGGGCGCGCCCCCACCCTCGCGGGCCCCTCGCAGCTCCACCGACCTACTTCTTCCTCCTATATATACCCATATACCCCGAAAACATCCAGGAGCACCATAGATCAGGAGTTCCGCCACCGCAAGCCTCTATAGCCACCAAAAACCAATTGAGACCTTGTTCCGGCACGCTGTTGGAAGGGGGATCCCTCACCGGTGGCCATCTTCATCATCCTGGCGCTCTGCATGACAAGGAGGGAGTAGTTCACCCTCGGGGCTGTGGGTGTTGGAAATATGCCCTAGAGGCAATAATAAATTAGTTATTATTATATTTCCTTGTTCACGATAATAGTTTATTATCCATGCTATTATTGTATTGAAAGGAAACTCAGATACATGTGTGGGTACATAGACAACACCACGTCCCTAGTAAGCCTCTAGTTGACTAGCTCGTTGATCAATAGATGGTTACGGTTTCCTGACCATGGACATTGGATGTCGTTGATAACGGGATCACATCATTAGAAGAATGATGTGATGGACAAGACCCAATCTTAAGCCTAGCACAAAGATTGTAGTTCGTATGCTAAAGCTTTTCTAATGTCAAGTATCATTTCCTTAGACCATGAGATTGTGCAACTCCCGGATACCGTAGGAATGCTTTGGGTGCACCAAACGTCACAACGTAACTGGGTGGCTATAAAAGTGCACTACGGGTGTCTCCGAAAGTGTCTGTTGGGTTGGCACGAATCGAGACTGGGATTTGTCACTCCGTGTAAACGGAGAGGTATCTCTGGGCCCACTCGGTAGGACATCATCATAATGTGCACAATGTGACCAAGGGGTTGATCATGGGATGATGTGTTACGGAACGAGTAAAGATACTTGCCGGTAACGAGATTGAACAAGGTATCGGCATACCGACGATCGAATCTCGGGCAAGTACAATACCGCTAGACAAAGGGAATTGTATACGGGATTGATCGAATCCTCGACATCGTGGTTCATCCGATGAGATCATCGTGGAACATGTGGGAGACAACATGGGTATCCAGATCCCGCTGTTTGTTATTGACCTGAGAACGTCTCGGTCATGTATGCATGGTTCCCGAACCCGTAGGGTCTACACACTTAAGGTTCGATGATGCTAGGGTTATAAAGGAAGTTTGTATGTGGTTACCAAATGTTGTTCGGAGTCCCGGATGAGATCCCAGACTTCACGAGGAGTTCCGGAATGGTCCGGAGGTAAAGATTTATATATGGGAAGTCCTGTTTTGGTCACCGGAAAAGTTTCGGGTTTTATCGGTAACGTACCGGGACCACCGAAGGGTCCCGGGGGTCCACCAAGTGGGGCCTCCATCCCTGGAGGGCTGCATGGGCCAAGTGTGGGAGGGTACCAGCCCCAGGTGGGCTGGTGCGCCCCCCCCACAAGGGCCCAAGGCGCCTAGGGTTTGGGGAGGGGGCGCACCCACCTAACTTGGGGGGCAAGTTTCCCCTCTCCCCCCCTTGGCCGCCCCTCAGATGGGATCTTGGGCTGGCCGCCGCCCCTAGGGTGGAACCCTAGGTGGGGGCGCAGCCCCCCCTCTCCCCCTATATATAGTGGAGGCAAAGGAGCAGCCCAATACACGAAGTTCTTCTCCTATTGGCGCAGCCCTACCTCTCTTTCTCCTCATATCTCGCGGTGCTTGGCGAAGCCCTGCAGGATTGCCACGCTCCTCCACCACCACCACGCCATTGTGCTACTGCTGGACGGAGTCTTCCTCAACCTCTCCCTCTCTCCTTGCTGGATCAAGGCATGGGAGACGTCACCGGGCTGTACGTATGTTGAACGCGGAGGTGCCGTCCGTTCGGCACTAGGATCTCCGGTGATTTGGATCACGACGAGTACGACTCCTTCAACCCCGTTCTCTTGAACGCTTGCGCTTAGCGATCTACAAGGGTATGTAGATGCACTCTCCTTCCCCTCGTTTCTAGTCTCTCCATAGATAGATCTTGGTGACTCGTAGGAAAATTTTGAATTTCTGTTACGTTCCCCAAGAGTGACATCATGAGCTAGGTCTATTGCGTAGATTCTTTGCACGAGTAGAACACAAAGTAGTTGTGGGCGTTGATTTTGTTCAATATGCTTACCGTTACTAGTCCAATCTTGTTTCGACGGTATTGTGGGATGAAGCGGCCTGGACCGACCTTACACGCACACTTACGTGAGACAGGTTCCACCGACTGACATGCACTTGGTGCATAAGGTGGCTAGCGGGTGCTAGTCTCTCCCACTTTAGTCGGAACGGATTCGATGAAAAGGGTCCTTATGAAGGGTAAATAGCAATTGGCATATCACGTTGTGGTTTTGCGTAGGTAAGAAACGTTCTTGCTAGAAACCCATAGCAGCCACGTAAAACATGCAAACAACAATTAGAGGACGTCTGACTTGTTTTTGCAGGGTATGCTATGTGATGTGATATGGCCAAGAAGAATGTGATGAATGATATGTGATGTATGAGATTGATCATGTTCTTGTAATAGGAATCACGACTTGCATGTCGATGAGTATGACAACCGGCAGGAGCCATAGGAGTTGTCTTAATTTATTGTATAACCTGCGTGTCATTGAACAAACGCCATGTAATTACTTTACTTTATTGCTAATCGGTAGCCATAGTAGTAGAAGTAATAAGTTGGCAAGACAACTTCATGGAGACATGATGATGGAGATCATGATGATGGAGATCATGGTGTCATGCCGGTGACAATGATGATCATGGAGCCCTAAAGATGGAGATCAAAAGGAGCAAAATGATATTGGCCATATCATGTCACTATTTGATTGCATGTGATGTTTATCATGTTTATACATCTTATTTGCTTAGAACGACGGTAGTAAATAAGATGATCCCTCATTAAAATTTCAAGAAAGTGTTCCCCCTAATTGTGCACCGTTGCGAAAGTTCGTCGTTTTGAAGCACCACGTGATGATCGGGTGTGATAGATTCTAACGTTCACATACAACGGGTGTAAGCCAGATTTACACATGCGAAACACTTAGGTTAACTTGACGAGCCTAGCATGTACAGACATGGCCTCGGAACACAAGAGACCGAAAGGTCGAGCATGAGTCGTATGAAGGATACGATCAACATGAAGATGTTCACCGATGTTGACTAGTCCGTCTCACGTGATGATCGGACATGGCCTAGTTGACTCGGATCATGTAATCACTTAGATGACTAGAGGGATGTCTATCTGAGTGGGAGTTCATTAGATGAACTTAATTATCCTGAACATAGTCAAAAGCCCTTTGCAAATTATGTCATAGCTCGCGCATTAGTTCTACTGCTTTAGATATGTTCCTAGAGAAAATATAGTTAAAAGTTGACAATAGCGATTATGCGATCAGTAGAAAGCTTATGTCCTGAATGCACCGCTCAGTGTGCAGAACCCCAAACGCCGTCTGTGGATGTTGCGAACATCGGACATACACGTTTTGATAACTACGTGATAGTTTAGTTAAACGGTTTAGAGTTGAGGCACCAAAGACGTTTTCGAAACATCGCGGAACATATGAGATGTTTCGAGGGCTGAAATTGGGATTTCAGGCTCGTGCCCACGTCAAGAGGTATAAGACCTCCGACGATTTTCTTAGCCTGCAAACTAAGGGAGAAAAGCTCAATCGTTGAGCTTGTGCTCAGATTGTCTGAGTGCAACAATCACTTGAATCGAGTGGGAGTTGATCTTCCAGATGAGATAGTGATGTTTCTCCAAAGTCATTGCCACCAAGCTGCTAGAGCTTTGTGATGAACTATAACATATCAGGGATAGATATGATGATCCTTGAGGTATTCACGATGTTTGACACCACGGAAGTAGAAATCAAGAAGGAGCATCAATTGTTGATGGTTGGTGAAACCACTAGTTTCAAGAAGGGCAAGGGCAAGAAGGGATACTTCATGAAATGGCAAATCAGCTGCTGCTCCAGTGAAGAAACCCAAGGTTGAACCTAAACCCGAGACTAAGTGCTTCTGTAATAAGGGGAACAGCCACTGGAGCAGGATTATCCTAGATACTTGGTAGATAAGAAGGCTGGCAAGGTCGATAGAAGTATATTGGATATACATTATGTTAAATGTGTACTTTACTAGTACTCCTAGTAGCACCAGGGTATTAGATACCAGTTCGGTTGCTAAGGTTAGTAACTCGAAATAAAAGCTACGGAATAAACAGAGACTAGCTAAAGGTGAGCTGACGATATGTGTTGGGAGTGTTTCCAAGGTTGATGTGATCAAGCATCACACACTCCCTCTACCATCGAGATTGGTGTTAAAATAATTGTTATTTGGTGTTTGCGTTGGGCATAGACATGATTGGATTATGTCTATCGCAATACGGTTATTCATTTAAGGAGAATAATGGTTACTCTGTTTATTTGAATAATACTTTCAATGGTATTGCACCTAAAAGGAATGGTTTATTGAATCTCGATCGTAGTGATACACATTTTCATGCCAAAAGATATAAGATAGTAATGATAGTACCACTTACTTGTGGCACTACCATGTAAGTCATATTGGTGTAAAACGCATGAAGAAGCTCCATGTTGATGGATCTTTGGACTCACTCGTTTTTGAAAAGTTTGAGACATGCGAACCATGTCTATTGGTGTATACGCATGAAGAAACTCCATGCAGATGGATCGTTTGGACTCACTTGATTTTGAATCACTTGAGATATGCAAATCATACCACATGGGCAAGATGACTGAAAAGCCTCGGTTTCAGTAAGATGGAACAAGATAGCAACTTGTTGGAAGTAACACATTTTGATGTGTGCAGTCCAATGAGTGCTGAGGCATGCAGTGAATATCGTTATGTTCTTACTTCACAGATGATTCGAGTAGATGTTGAGTATATTTACTTGATGAAACACAAGTCTAAATTATTGAATGGTTCAAGTAATTTTAGAGTGAAGTTAAAGATCATCTTGACAAGAGGATAAAATGTCTATGATATGATCATAGAGATGAGTATCTGAGTTACGAGCTTTGGCACGCAATTAAGGCACTGTGGAAATTGTTTCACAATTAATAACGCCTGGAACACCATAGTGTGATGGTGTGTTCGAACATCATAGTTGCACCCTATTGGATATGGTGCGTACCATGATGTCTCTTATCGAATTACCACTATCGTTCATGGGTTAGGCATTAGAGACAACCGCACTCACTTTAATAGGGCACCACGTAATTCCGTTGAGACGACACCGTTTGAACTATGGTTTGGAGAAACCTAAGTTGTCGTTTCTTAAAAGTTTGGGGCTGCGATGCTTATGTGAAAAAGTTTCAGGTTGATGAGCTCGAACCCAAAGCGGATAAAAATGCATCTTCATAGGACACCCAAAACAGTTGGGTATACCTCCTATCTCAGATCCGGAAGCAAAAGTAATTGTTTCTAGAAACGGGTCCTTTCTCAAGGAAAAGTTTCTCTCAAAAGAATTGAGTGGGAGTATGGTGGAGACTTAATGAGGTTATTGAACCATCACTTCAACCAGTGTGTAGCAGGGCACAAGAAGTTGTTCATGTGGCACCTACACCAATTGAAGTGGAAGCTGATGATAGTGATCATGATGCTTCGGATCAAGTCACTACCGGACCTCGTAGGTCGACAAGGACGCGTACTACTTCAGAGTGGTACGCAATCCTGTCTTAGAGGTCATGTTGCTAGACAACAATGAAACTACGAGCTATGGAGAAGCGATGGTGGGCCCGGATTCCGACGAATGGCTCGAGGCCATAACATCCGAGAGAGGATCCATGACTTTGGAAGAAATACTTGATGGTCGTAAGGCCGTTGGGTAAAGATGGATTTTAAAAGGAAGACAGACAATGATGGTAAGTATCACCATTAAGAAAGCTCAACTTGTCGTTAAAGATGTTTTCCGACAAGTTCAAGGAGTTGACTACGGTGAGGATTTCTCACTCGTAGCGATGCTAAGAGTCTGTTGGAATTGGATTAGCGGTTACTGCATTATTTATGAAATCTTGCATATAGGATGTCAAAACATTGTTTCCTTGACAGTTTTCTTGAGGAAAGGTTGTATGTGATACAACCAGAAGGTTTTTGACAATCCTGAAAGACGCTAACAAGTATGCAAAGCTCCAACAATCCTTCTAAGGACTGGAGTAAGCATCCCGGAGTTGGAATGTACGCTTTGATGAGATGATCAAAGATTTTGGGTTTATACAAAGTTTATGAGAAACTTGTATTTCCAAAGAAGTGAGTGGGAGCACTATAGAATTTCTGATGAGTATATGTTGTTGACATATTGTTGATCAGAAATGATGTAGAATTTCTGGAAAGCATATAGGGTTATTTGAAAAGTGTTTTTCAATAGAAAACCTGGAATAAGCTGCTTAATATTGAGCATCAAGATCTTTGAGGATAGATCAAAAACGCTAAATGGTACTTTTAAATGAGCACATACCTTGACATGATCTTGAAGGTGTTCAAGATGGATCAGTCAAAGAAGGAGTTCTTGCCTGAGTAGTAAGGTATGAAGTTAAGAGTTAAAGCTCGACCCCGGCAGAAGAGAGAGAAAGGACAAAGGTCGTCCCCTATGCTTCAGACGTAGGCTCTATAGTATGCTATGTTGTGTACCGCACCGGAAGTGTGCCTTGCCATGAGTCAGTCAAGGGGTACAAGAATGATCCAAGAACGATCATTGGACAACGGTCAAAATTATCCTTAGAGGAATAAGGAAATGTTTCTCGATTATGGAGGTGATAAAGAGTTCAGCGTAAAGGGTTACATCGATGCAAGCTTTAACACCTATCCGAATGACTCTGAGTAGCAAACCGGATACGTATAGTGGAGCAACCATTTGGAATAGCTCCAAGTGGAGCGTGGAAGCAGCATTTACAATATGACCTAGAGATTTGCGAAGTACATATGGATCTGAATGTTGCAGACCCGTTGACTAAAACCTCTCTCACAAGTAAAACATGATCAAACCCCAGAACTCATTGAGTCTTAATCACATGGTGATGTGAACTAGTTTAGTGACACTAGTAAACTCTTTGGATGTTGGTCACATGGCGATGTGACCTATCAGTGTTAATCACATGGCGATGTGAACAAGATTATTGACTCTAGTGCAAGTGGGAGACTGTTGGGAATATGCCCTAGAGGCAATAATAAATTAGTTATTATTATGTTTCCTTGTTCATGATAATAGTTTATTATCCATGCTATTATTGTATTGAAAGGAAACTCAGATACATGTGTGGGTACATAGACAACACCATGTCCCTAGTAAGCCTCTAGTTGACTAGCTCGTTGATCAATAGATGGTCACGGTTTCCTGACCATGGACATTGAATGTCGTTGATAACGGGATCACATCATTAGAAGAATGATGTGATGGACAAGACCCAATCTTAAGCCTAGCACAAAGATCGTAGTTCGTATGCTAAAGCTTTTCTAATGTCAAGTATCATTTCCTTAGACCATGAGATTGTGCAACTCCCGGATACCGTAGGAATGCTTTGGGTGCACCAAACGTCACAACGTAACTGGGTGGCTATAAAGGTGCACTATGGGTGTCTCCGAAAGTGTCTGTTGGGTTGGCACGAATCGAGACTGGGATTTGTCACTCCGTGTAAACAGAGAGGTATCTCTGGGCCCACTCGGTAGGACATCATCATAATGTGCACAATGTGACCAAGGGGTTGATCACGGGATGATGTGTTACGAAACGAGTAAAGAGACTTTCCGGTAACGAGATTGAACAAGGTATCGGCATACCGACGATCGAATCTCGGGCAAGTACAATACCGCTAGACAAAGGGAATTGTTTACGGGATTGATCGAATCCTCGACATCGTGGTTCATACGATGAGATCATCATGGAACATGTGGGAGACAACATGGGTATCCAGATCCTGCTGTTGGTTAGTGATCGGAGAACGTCTCGGTCTTGTCTGCATGGTTCCTGAACCCGTAGGGTCTACACACTTAAGGTTCAATGACGCTAGGGTTATAAAGGAAGTTTGTATGTACTTACCGAATGTTGTTTGGAGTCCCGGATGAGATCCCTGACGTCACGAGGAGTTCCGGAATGGTCCGGAGGTAAAGATTTATATATGGGAAGTCCTGTTTTGGTCACCAGAAAAGTTTCGGGTTTTATCGGTAACGTATCGGGACCACCGGAGGGTCCCGGGGGTCCACCAAGTGGGGCCTCCATCCCCGGAGGGCTTCATGGGCCAAGTGTGGGAGGGGACCAGCCCCAGGTGGGCTGGTGCGCCCCCCCCCCCCACAAGGGCCCAAGGTGCCTCGGGTTTGGGGAGGGGGGCGCACCCACCTAACTTGTGGGGCAAGTTTCCCCTCTCCCCTCCCTTGGCCGCCCCTCAGATGGGATCTTGGGCTGGCCGCCGCCCCTAGGGTGGAACCCTAGGTGGGGGCACAGCCCCCCCCTCTCCCCCTATATATAGTGGAGGCAAAGGAGCAGCCCAATACACGAAGTTCTTCTCCTATTGGCGCAGCCCTACCTCTCTTTCTCCTCATATCTCGTGGTGCTTGGCGAAGCCCTGCAGGATTGCCACGCTCCTCCTCCACCACCACGCCATTTTGCTACTGCTGGACGGAGTCTTCCTCAACCTCTCCCTCTCTCCTTGCTGGGTCAAGGCATGGGAGACGTCACCGGGCTGTACGTGTGTTGAACGCGGAGGTGCCGTCCGTTCGGCACTAGGACCTCCGGTGATTTGGATCACGATGAGTACGACTCCTTCAACCCCGTTCTCTTGAACGCTTCCGCTCAGCGATCTACAAGGGTATGTAGATGCACTCTCCTTCCCCTTGTTGCTAGTCTCTCCATAGATAGATCTTGGTGACTCATAGGAAAATTTTGAATTTTTGCTACGTTCCCCAACAGAGGGTATGTACCAGTAGCTATGTGTTTGATCTCTCTCTCTCTCTCTCTCTCTCTCTCTCTCTCTCTCTCGTGTTCTTGATTTGGCACGATCTTGATGTATCACGAGCTTTGCTATTATAGTTGGGTCTTATGATGTTTCTCCCCCTCTACTCTCTTGTAATGGATTGAGTTTTCCCTTTGAAGTTATCTTATCGGATTGAGTCTTTTAAGGATTTGAGAACACATGATGTATGTCTTGCATGTGCTTATCTGTGGTGACAATGGGATATTCACGTGATCTACTTGATGTACATTTTGGTGATCAACTTGCGGGTTCAGTGACCTTGTGAACTTATGCATAGGGGTTGGCACACGTTTTCGTCTTGACTCTTCGGTAGAAACTTTGGGGTACTCTTTGAAGTACTTTGTGTTAGTTGAATAGATGAATCTGAGATCGTGTGATGCATATCGTATAATCATGCCCGCGGATACTTGAGGTGACATTAGAGTATCTAGGTGACATTAGGGTTTTGGTTGATTTGTGTCTTAAGGTCTTATTCTAGTACGAACTCTATAATAGATCGAACGGAAAGAATAGCTTCGTGTTATTTTACTACAGACTTTTGAATAGATCGATTAGAAAGAATAACTTTGAGGTGGTTTCGTACCCTACAATAATCTCTTCGTTTGTTCTCCGCTATTAGTGACTTTGGAGTGACTCTTGGTTGCATGTTGAGGGATAGTTATATGATCCAGTTATGTTATTATTGTTGAGAGAACTTGCACTAGTGAAAGTATGAACCTTAGGCCTTGTTTCGAAGCATTGCAATACCGTTTTCGCTCACTTTTATCATTATTTACCTTGCTGTTTTTATAATTTCAGATTAAAAAAACCTATATCTACTGTCCATATTGCACTTGTATCACCATCTCTTCGCCGAACTAGTGCACCTATACAATTTACCATTGTATTGGGTGTGTTAGGGACATAAGAGACTCTTTGTTATTTGGTTGCAGGGTTGCTTGAGAGAGACCATCTTCAACCTATGCCTCCCACGGATTGATAAATCTTAGGCCATCCACTTGAGGGAAATTTTCTACTGTCCTACAAACCTCTACACTTGGAGGCCCAACAACGTTGATGTCTACTACACAACCTTCTTCTTGTAGATGTTGTTGGGCCTGCAAGTGCACAGGTTTGTAGGACAGTAGCAAATTTCTCTCAAGTGGATGACCTAAGGTTTATCAATCCATGGGAGGCATAGGATGAAGACGGTCTCTCTCAAGCAAACCTGCAACCAAATAACAAAGAGTCTCTTGTGTCCCCAACACACCCAATACAATGGTAAATTGTATAGGTGCACTAGTTCGGCGAAGAGATGGTGATACAAGTGCAATATGGATAGTAGATAAAGGTATTTGTAATCTGAAACTATAAAAACAGCAAGGTAGCAAGTGATAAAAGTGAGCATAAATGGTATTGCAATGGTAGCAAACAAGGCATAGGGTTCATACTTTCACTAGTGCAAGTTCTCTCAACAATAATAACATAGATAGATCATACAACAATACCTCAACATGCAACAAAGAGTCACTCCAAAGACACTAATAGCAAAGAACAAACGAAGAGATTATGGTAGGGTACGAAACCACCTCAAAGTTATCCTTTTTGTTCTATCTATTCAAGAGTTCGTAGTAAGATAACATGAAGCTATTGCGTCCGCTCAATCTATCATAGAGTTCATACTAGAATAACACCTTAAGACACAAATCAACCAAAACCCTAATGTCACCTAGATACTCCATTGTCACCTCAAGTATCCGTGGGCATGATTATACGATATGCATCACACAATCTCAGATTCATCTATTCAACCAACACAAAGTACTTCAAAGAGTGCCCCAAAGTTTCTACCAGAGAGTCAAGACGAAAACATGTGCCAACCCCTATGCATAGGTTCATGGGCGGAACCCGCAAGTTGATCACCAAAACATACATCAAGTGGCACACGATATCCCATTGTCACCACAGATAAGCACGGCAAGACATACATCAAGTGTTCTCAAATCATTAAAGACTCAATCCGATAAGATAACTTCAAGAGGAAAACTCAATTCATCACAAGAGAGTAGAGGGGGAGAAACATCATAAGATCCAACTATAATAGCAAAGATCACGATACATCAAGATCGTGCATAGAGAGAACACGAGAGGGAGAGATCAAACACATAGCTATTGGTACATACCCTCGGCCTTGAGGGTGAACTACTCCCTCCTCGTCATGGAGAGCGTCGGGATGATGAAGATGGCCACCGGTGATGGGTTCCCCCTCTGGCAGGGTGCCGGAACGGGCTCCCGAGAGGTTTTTGGTGGCTACAGAGGCTTGCGGCGGCGGAACTCCCGATCGATCTTATGTTCTGATGTTTTTAGGGTACGTAGGCTTATATAGGCGAAAGAAGTTGGTCGGGGGAGCCTCGAGGGGCCCACGAGAGGGTAGGGCGCGCCCGGGGGGTGGGCGCCCCCCTATCTCGTGGCTTCCTTGATGCTCTTCTAACATGAACTCCAAGTCTCCCGGATCATATTCTTCCTAAAAAGCACACTCCCGAAGGTTTCATTCCGTTTGGACTCCGTTTGATATTCCTTTCTTCGAAATACTGAAACAGGCAATAAAACAACAATATGGGCTGGGCCTCTGGTTAATAGGTTAGTCCCAAAAGTAATATAAAATGTATAATAAAGCCCGTAATCATTCAAAACAGATAATAAAATAGCTTAATGCTTCATAAATTATAGATATGTTGGAGACGTATCAAACGTCTACAAAAAGAAGGTTGTGTAGTAGACATCAATGGCTACAATATAATACGTGCCTTGCTACCCCTTCTGTCACTGGGTGAGGATACCGCAAGATTGAACCCATCACAAAGCACCTCTCCCATTGCAAGAAAAACCAATCTAGTTGGCCAAACCAAACCGATAATTCGAAGAGAAATACAAAGCTATCTCAAACATGCATAAAAGGGTTCAGAGAAGACTCAAATAATATTCATAGATAATCTGATTATAAATCCACAATTCATCGGATCTCAACAAACGCACCGCAAAAGAAGATTACACTAGATAGATCTCCAAGAACATCGAGGAGAACATTATATTGAAGGTCAAAGAGAGAGAAGAAGCCATGTAGCTACTAGCTATGGACTCGTAGGTCCGTGGTAAACTACTCACACATCATCGGAAGGGCAGCAAGGCTGGTGTAGAGGCCCTCCGTGATCAAATCCCCCTCCGACGGAATGTCGGAAAAGGCCCCAAGATGAGATCTCACGAGAACAGAAGCTTGCGGCGGCGGAAAAGTATTTTTGTGGACACTTCTGGTATAGGGGGAATATTTGAGTATTTATAAAACGAAGATTAGGGTTGGAAGGTCTACGTGGGCCCCACAAGCCCTGGGGGCGCCCCTCTGGCTTGTGGCCTCCTCGTGGGTCTTCTGGCCTCCTCTCCAAGTCTCGTGGGTTTCTTCTGGTCCAAGAAAAAAACTACGTAAAGTTTTATTCCGTTTGGACTCAGTTTGATATTCCTTTTATGTAAAAGTCATAACAAGGAAAAAAAGAAACTAGCACTAGGCACTAGGTTAATAAGTTAGTCCCAAAAATAATATAAAATAGCAAATTAATGCATATAAAACATCCAAAATAGATAATATAATAGCATGGAACAATAAAAATTATAGATACATTAGAGACGTATCAAGCATCCTCAAGCTTAATTCCTGCTCGTCCTCGAGGAGGCAAATGATAAAAACATAATTTTTGATGTGGAATGCTACCTAACATATTTATGAATGCAATTTTCTTTATTGTGGCATGAATGTTAGATCGATAAGATTCAAAGAATAAGTTTAATATTGACATAAGAATAATATTATTTCAAGCATACTAAATAAAGCAATCATGTCTTCTCAAAATATCATGGCCAAAGAAAGTTATCCCTACAAAATCATATAGTATGGCTATGCTCTATCTTCATCACGCAAAATATTTCATCATGCACAACCCTGATGACAGGCCAAGAAATTGTTTCATACTTATAATGTTCTCAAGCTTTTTAAACTTTCACGCAATACATGAGCGTGAACCATGGATATAACACTATAGGTGGAAAAGAATATGGTGGAGGTTGTGAGGAGAAGACAAAAAGGAGAAAGTCTCACATCAACTACGCAAATTAACGGGCTATGGAGATGCCCATCAAATGATATTGATGCAAGTGAGTAGGGATTGCCATGCAACGGATGCACTGAAGCTATAAGTGTATGAAAGCTTAAAAGAAAACTAAGTGGGTGTGCATCCAACTTGCTTGCTCATGAAGACCTAGGGCAATTTGAGGAAGCCCATCATTGGAATATACAATCCAAGTTCTATAATGAAAATTCCCACTAGTAATATATGAAAATGACAAATAGGGGACTTTCTATGAAGAACAAGGTGCTACTTTGAAGCACAAGTGTGAAAAAAGGATACTAACATTGTACCTTCTCTCTTTTATCTCACTTTTTTGGTTTGGATTCTTTGGCCTCTTTTTTTTGGGGGGGGGGGCTCTTTGGCCTCACTTTTTCGTTTGGAGTCTCATCCCGACTTGTGATGTAATCATTGCCTCCATCGTCCTTTCCTCACATGGGGCAATGCTCTAATAATGATGATCATCACACTTTTATTTACTTACAACTCAAGAATTACAACTCGATACTAGAACAAGATATGACTCCATATGAATGCCTCCGGTGGTGTACCAGGATGTGCAATGATCAAGAATGACACATATAAATAATATGAACGGTGGCCTTGCCACAAATACTATGTCAACTACATGATCATGCAAAGCAATATGACAATGATGGTATGTGTCATAATAAACAGAATGGATTAAGTTGCATGGCAATATATCTTGAAATGGCTATGGAAATGCCATAATAGGTAGGTATGGTGGCTGTTTTGAGAAAGGGTATATGGTGGGTTTAATGCACCGACGAAAGTTGCGCGTACTAGAGAGGCTAGCAATGGTGGAAGGGTGAGAGTGCGTATAATTCATGGACTCAACATTAGTCATAAAGAACTCACATACTTATTGCAAAAGTTTATTGGCCATCAAATAAAAGTACTAATACGCACGCTCCTAGGGGGATAGATTGGTAGGAAAAGACCATCGCTCATCCACGATCACCACTCATAAGTAAGACAATCAAAAAATAAATCATGCTCTGACTTCATCACATAACGACTCACCATATGTGCATGCTTCGGGAATCACAAACTTTAACACAAGTATTTATACCAATCCACAATTACTCACTAGCATGAATGTAATATCACCATCTTTATATCTCAAAACAAATGCAAGGAATCAAACTGCTCATATATTCAATGCACTTTATGAAAGGTTTTATTATATCCCTCTTGGATGCCCATCATATTAGGACTAAATTCATAACCTAGGCAAATTACCATCGTTTAAAGACTCAAAATAATATAAGTGAAGCATGAGAGTTCATCAATTTCTATAAAATAAAACCACCGCCGTGCTCTAAAAAGATATAAGTGAAGCACTAGAACAACTGCCTAGATTACAAGTGAAGCACATAGAGTATTCTAATAAATTCACGATTAATGTGTGTCCCTCTCAAAAGGTGTGTACAGAAAGGATGATTGTGGCAAGCTAAAATGCAAAGACTCATATCTGCTAGACGCTCCAAGCAAAACACATATCATGTGGCGAATAAAAATATAACCTCAAGTAAATTTACCGATGGACGAAGACAAAAGAGGGGGTGCCATAGGGGGCATCCCCAAGCTTAGATGCTTGGTTGTCCTTGAATATTACCTTGGTGTGCCTTGGGCATCCCCAAGCTTAGACTCTTGCCACTCCTTATTCCGTGGTCCATCAAAACTTTACCCAAAACTTGAAAACTTTACAAAACAAAACTCAACAGAAAACTCATAAGATCCGTTAGTATAATAAAATAAGTCACCACTTTTGGTACTGTTGTGAACTCATTTTAAATTTATATTAGTGTTATATCTACTGTATTCGAACTTCTTCATGGTTCATACCCCCCGATACTACCCATAGATTCATAAAAATAAGTAAACAACACATAGAAAACATAATCTGTCAAAAATAGAATAGTGTGTAGTAAATAGGAAATTTCGTATACTTCTGCAACTCCAAAAATTCTGAAACATTTGGAAATCCTAGGACATTTTGATACGTCTCCAACTTATCTATAATTTATGAAGTATTCATGCCATGCTTACAATAATTTTATATGGTTTTGGTATGATTTGCATGGAACTAACCCGGACTCTTTATCAATCAGCTGTCCCTGTCATCCTCCGCGGGCTCTTTATCGATCAGCTGTCGCCGGTCCCCCGATCCGCCAGACGCCGCGCCCCTACGCCGGTTCAAGGACTCCTCGGACCCAGCAGCCGACAAGGTCATGCCTTGGGGTCCGGCAGCGGCGGTGGGGGACGTGGGTCGCTGAAATTATAGATCAGGAGACCCACACCCGCCGGTGGCTCGGTAGCTTCCACACGGCCGAGCTCGTGGCCATGGAGTACGACCGCTGGCAGGTCCTCTACCACGACGCGGCGGCTAGGCTCAATTTCCCCTTCGACACACGTCCGGTCCACCTCGTTCCGCTGGAGCCAGGGATGGTGAGCTAGGTTATGGCACGGGAGGACCATGAGGCGTGGGAGCGCCTCGAGGCCGAGGCCGTCGACGAGGCCTACATGCAAGAGCTCCGCCGGTAGCACCCGGAGCTCATGGAGGCGGAGCGGGCGATCTTTGCCGACATGGAGGGCGGCGAGGTTATCGCGCTCTCCTTTGATGACGAGGTTGAAGGCGGCGAGGACGGTGGCACGGATGGCGGCAAGATTATCGCGCTCTCATTCAATGACGAGGTCGAAGGCGGCAAGGACGGCGACACGGAGGGTGGCGAGGTTATCGCGCTCTCCTATGATGACGAGGTTGAAAAAGGCGGCGCAGAGGGAGTCCATGTGGGCGGCGAGGAGAGGATATCGATGTCGACGAGTGGAGGAGTGCCTTCCCCAACGACCGCAATGACGGCAACGGCCCGGACCCGGCTCGGACCCGGCTCGTGGCACACCGTACCTGACGAGGAAGGATTGGCTCGACCTCTACTTCGACCGAAAGTAGTTTAGCTTAGTTTAAATTTATGTTTTATGTTGGTTATGCAAAACTATCTATGTTTATGTTTGAATGCATGCTACTTTCGGTTGAACCTGCTTTGAACTTGATCAAATCGAAGTTTACAACATTAAGTTTAGGCGATCGACTAGAAACGGCCAAAAATTGCTGGAGTATATATATATATATATATATATATATATATATACATATACATAAACACTATTCTGATCACGGGATCCGAATAATATTCTGATCACAACCTGAACTGCCCAAGTAATGCGCCTGAACTTCCCTCTGTACAAACCCGACCTTCGGGCTATCTTCGCAACCGTGCCTTCTACCGCGAGTTTTTCTAATCATTCGTGTTGTTGGCGATGTAAGTGTAATGTTTACACGGTTTTTAGAATCTAAATGCTTGTTTTGATTAGGAATCTAGCCCTTCGGCGGATGTGCTCTTGGGCGGTGATGAACATGGGTCTGTCACAAGTGTTTTGCATGTACTGGATGTTCTAGGATCTATAACAGGATGAAAATTGGGTTTAGGTATGAGTTTACTTCATGATTTGTTGTTATTTTCGAACGAATTTGATTTGGTGTTCCGCCACATCTGTTCTTCGTCTGTGGGATTGGTTTCGACCGCTGTTGTAGATTTGTAGGTTTTCTATTCAAATTGGGTGTGGATTTGCGTGCATTAGTGAGACAGAATGATGCCCATGTTGTTAATTTGATTATTCGGGCTCATACAAATCGAAATCCGGCGATTGGATCTTCTACCTCCCGCCGTGGTTTTTTGTTCGAGCGACAATATGATGGGGATCATTTTCTTATTTATCTGGAGCATGCTAACGTTCGAAATGGCGGTTGAATCCTTCCCGTTTTGTTAATTCGATTTGGCTAGCTCATTCATTCCGAATTTGCAGATTGCACTTTCCGCCTCCCGTCGTGGTTTGTTGTTCGAGCGCACTAATTGATGGCGGATCTTTTTTGGATGTTTTATCTGGAGTATGACGATGTTCGAAATGGCTGTTGACATGTCAGAATTGACCCAAATGATTAAATCTGGGAACCAAATTTAATCAGGGTTGTTGTTTCAATCAATTTTCGTTCTGTTGTACAAGCTGGACTGCTAGAACTTCGACACCTGAACTTCTGTGCTATAAGTAGATGCTGGACTTCAGTCGATGGTTGTTATTTTCGATCATCCACCATCTTCAGTAGATGCTGGACTTCTTTCTAATTAATGGTTGAACTTCTGGTTTTCTACATTGCATTCCATATTTTGCAAGGCGAAGGTGCATGGTGCTATATATTTTCTTTTTTCGTTTTTTATAATTTTAGTTCCTGAGATGTTATTTTTAGAGTTTGTCTCATGGGCAATCATGGGATTAGTCCAAGTATGCATGCACTTTTTCCAGATCATCTAAGGGTCGTTGTACAAGCTGGACTTTTGTACTGTTCATACCTAAACTTCGATTTTCCTTCTTTGCAAGGTAATGGAGCAAGCCCCTATGTATTTCTTTCTGTTTTTATGTTATTTTTCATTCTTTTGAATTGCTTTGGATTTTTTTGATAGTCCCATGAGCAACCATGTAATTTTCCTACGGATATGCGTATATTTCTTATTTTTTTCTAGTATGTTTTCGTACTTATAGTAGTTGTTGGTCTTTAGTGAATAACTATCCTGAACTTCTGTATCCTAATCATTTTTAAAATGTTAATTTGAGGTTTTGACAAAACCCCGAACTTCTCTATCTTTTCTATTTGAACTTCTTTAAATATAATTATGTTTGTTATTTTAGGATTTAAATAGTTGTAGACATTGAAATAGGCATTGGGCCTATTGACAAATGCGGTAGCGCGAGGCCGAGCAGGGGCGGAGGGGGGGAGGGACCCCCCTCCCCTCCCCCTGTGAGGCCGAGACAGGAACGCGCCGAAGCAGGCGACGACACAGCGTGTCGCGCCGTCACATGCGGAGGCGAGTCCGTCACATCCGTGACCCCACTATCTATCTTATGGTTTTTAGGGTTTAGGGTGCGTGCGGTGGGGGTGGAAACAGAATAACCGCATTGCGTCCTGTCAAATCCTAGCGCACAGCAACGCAGTAGCACGAGGCCGAGCAGGGGGAAGGGGGTCGGGAGCCCCCCTCCCCTCCCCCTGCGAGGCCGAGATAGGAACGAGCCGGAGCAGGCGACGATGCGGTGTGCCGCGTCATCGCATGCGGAGGCGAGTCCGTCACATCCGTGACCCCACTATCTATCTTAGGGTTTTTAGGGTTTAGGGTTTAGGGTGCGTGCGGTGGGGGTGAAAACAGAATAACCGCATTGCATCCTGTCAAATCCTAGCGCGCAGCAATGCGGTAGCGCGAGGCCGAGCAGGGGGGGAGGGGGTCGGGACCCCCTCCCCTCCCCCTGCAAGACCGAGACAGGAACGAGCCGGAGCAGGCGACGATGCGGCGTGCTGCTTCGTCGCATGCGGAGGTGAGTCCGTCACATCCGTGACTCCACTGTCTATCTTAGGGTTTTTAGGGTTTAGGGTGCATGCGGTGGGGGTGGAAATAGAATAACCGCATTGCGTCC
>NC_041393.1:534280733-534281574 GCF_002162155.2 Triticum dicoccoides | reverse complement strand
AGTCCGTCACATCCGTGACCCCACTATCTATCTAAGGGTTTTTAGGGTTTAGGGTTTAGGGTGCGTGCGGTGGGGGTGGAAACAGAATAACCGCATTGCGTCCTGTCAAATCCTAGCGCGCAGCAATGCGGTAGCGCGAGGCCAAGCGGGGGGGGAGGGGGGAGGGACCCCCATCCCCCTGTGAGGCCGAGACAAGAACGAGCCGGAGCAGGCGACGACGCGACGTGCGGCGTCGTCGCATGCGGAGGCGAGTCCGTCACATCCGTGACCCCACTATCTATCTTAGGGTTTTTAGGGTTTAGGGTTTAGGGTTAGATATGAACTTCATCTGTTTTTGTACTTGAACTTCTTCTTTTTGTTTCTTTATGGTTTATTTATTCTTATTCCTTTACTTCTTTTATTAGAGTACTTGAACTTCTGTTCTTTATTTTTTGAACTTCTTTTCTCTTATTTTTTTAGGTGTATATTTTTTGTTTGTATTTTTCTTCCCTTGGTAGTGTATTTGCCATCTATTTTTGGTTTTAAGGATATCAGCAGTGCCGTTGTATGATCTTATCTCATTATAATATATGCATTCAAATGGTGCATTCATTTATCTATAGATGTATTTACTTTTATAGTTGTTGGGGGGTAAAACTGCAATTTCACCTGCGCTGCAACTCCCACCACGACAGATAGGCATTAACTGACCATCTCCCTCGCCACCACCTGTCAGAAAACCCCTTTCCCTCTGTCGCTCGCTCTCTCCCCCCTCTCCGTCACTCCGCTGCCTCCTTCAACTGTAACCCCCCCCCCGATTTCTCCGCCCCTGTCCCCTGTCCTCGTGAGTGGAGTAACCGGC
>NC_041393.1:534260117-534280243 GCF_002162155.2 Triticum dicoccoides | reverse complement strand
CTGCTCTGAAGCGAGGGCGGCAACTGCTTGCGCGTGGCATCGTGGGGACTGAAGAACCACCGTAGATTCATGCATGCGCGGGTCGTTTGGAGAGGTACAAACGCTGCCCCCCCGCCCCATCCCCCCATAATGCTTGTATTCACTTTCGCAAGATCTGTGGAGGCCTGTCTGTTTGCTCTGTTTGCTCTTGCGTCTGCCTCCTACCCCCTTTTTCTGATGGTTTGGTGGGACATTGGGTAGGGTTCTTGGGCGTGTGGTGGTTGGAATGCATTCCCTCGTAGCCAGATTTGTTTGTGATATGCTTGTGTGTGGATTTTCGTTTCCCCTTTGTTGATTTTAGCAGTCAGATGCATGTGAGAGAGGGTGTGGTGTGATTGTTGATGCTAGATCTGTTGTATCTAATGGCATTAGTGATGTGGATTTGGAGGTCTAGATTATGTTTGTGGCATTGTAGTTAGTTTCCGGATACATGTTTTGTTGTGCTTGCCTATATGTGCTACTGTCATCTATTCATACTTGTTTGTTCTAGTTGTTTGTAGTTGGTTCTAGGGTTTGATTCAGTTTCCTTTTTTGCATTTTGTTGTATGTTTTTCTACTTGCTAACTATACGGAATCAATCTTCTGTGTTTACAGGTTGTTCTAGTGTTTGGAGTTGCATTCATTGAGGCGGTTGTGTTGTCATGGCTTCAAAATCTTCTCCAGGTATCTTAATGTAGTTGTATCTTGTATTTTAAACAATAGTATTGTTATATATGTCTGCCCATATCTTTATTTGGTTTTCTTGTTGGACTGCCAGTCTTAGTAGTGTGAACTTCTAACAAGGTTTGTGTGTATGCATTTTACACATAGTTTATGTGTGTGCCATTTCATATTTTAAAGTGTATATCTTTGTTTTTTGTTTTCTTGTTATCATGTTCATGGTATTGATATTTAGTTTTCCTGTGAAATACTATTTGTGGTCATGCTACATCTTTTTTATGTGCTACTAGCTTTGGTCACGTAGTTGAATTTCTGGTTTTAGTTATTATTGTTTGTTTATAATGAAATTTGGTTGAAGTTCTGTTATGCACCTTTTATTTTACTGCTTTGTTATATATTGTTGAACTTCTGGAGATTAATCTTGTATGTAGTAGCACCTCTGGTGTAGATTGTTTTTATATTTAATATGTAATTTTTAGATTGTTTTGTTGTGCTTACTGCTTTGTTAGTTATTGTTGAACTTCAGGGTATTGGACATTGATGTAAAAGTAGAAGTCCCTTTGGTGTAGGATTGTGCATTAGAACTCAGCTGCCTTTTTACTTGCATTTTTTGTAGTTGGTGATGAGTTGAATAGTTCTGAAAAAATGCCTGCGATAAAGATGGAGCTTCAGAGGTTAATACTGATGCTCCAATATCTGATGCGGCTAAATCACCCATTATTCCTTTGACTGTGATTGCTGAGGTTGCTTCGAGCCTTGAGAATTTTTCAAGCCTTGAGGATCTTGCTTCTGCAGCTCTTGCTTCACCTAGTATGTGAAACCCCTTTTCTTTTCATTTTAAAGTTTTGAGCCATGTTTTTTAGCTTGTTCATGTTGTTTGTTTTTGTTTTTGTTCCTGTCTTCTTTTATTTTTTGCTTCGATTTTTTGTGTTCTTTGCAGATGTGTCCACAAAGGAGGAAGCTGTGAACACCATCAACGATGTTTTATCTGATTTGGGTTTATCAGAAACCCCTGCTGCTGCTGAGGAGGGGGCTCCGTCAGTCAAAGGTTGTGATTCCGTTCAGGATCCTTTGTGCTCTCTTCAGATGTCAGAGACGCAGTCGCAGTCTGTTGATGGCACTGAACCTGTCATGCAACCCGAGGATGTGCCTCTTCAGCTTCTCCTGGAGGACCAACGTAAGAGGAAGAAGCAAGAAGATTTTGTCAAGAAGAGGGCGGCCCGCCTTGAGAAAGGTTCTGATGTTCCTGGATCTGTTCATGCGGCTGAGCTCACTGTTGAGGAAGACGTGCCGTGTGGTAGTGATGGCACAGTTGTCCCTGTTAAGAAGAAAATCAAGAAGACTGCTGCGAGGAAGCTAGTAGTTGGTGAAGTTACTCCTCGGAAGAGCCCACATGTTTCAAGGCTTGCAGAAGTTGTTGAAGATGAAGGGTTAGGCCTTGGTGGTACGCCACACCGTAGTCCTCGTGTGCTTGCCACTACCGCGCCTACACCTTCTCCGCTTGGTGCTGGTGCATCTGGTAAGGGGAAGAAATGCGGCGTGAAGCGCAAGGTTCCACCTGCAAAGGTCAACAAGGGTGTGAAGAAGCGTTCTCGTGTTAATCCAGAGGACAAGGATGATGCTGATTTCAATGCTGATGATGAGGACGACGTCGATGATGCTGCTGCCGCTAATCAGGTATGAATGTCTCAACTTTACTATTTTTAGAGCATTTATCGCTATTGCTGTAGTTTTATTGTTTTCAGCACTGCCTTGGCGTACATAGCTGACCTTCTGTTCCATCTCCATAGAGACGAATAAATTAGCCAACGTGCTTTGCTTTTATGTTATTACTGCCTTTGTGTACGTAGTTGGACTTCTGGGTATATACATGAAGAAATTAGCTTAACTTGTTGGTATACATGTTTGATTACTGCCTTAGTGTATATGGTTGAACTTCTGCTTTTTAAATTTCCAACATTTTTGAAAGCATGTTAACTAGTGTTCATACATGGTTGTACTGCCTATGTTGACATAGTTGGACTTCTAAGATATATGTTTGATTATTGCCTTTGTATACATGGTTGAACTTCTGCTTTGTAAATTTCCAACAATTTGAAAGCATGTTAACTTCTGGTCATATATGGTTGTACTGCCTATGTGACATAGTTGGACTTCTGGTATTCATGTTTTATTACTGCCTTGTTGTACATGGTTGAACTTCTGCTATGTAAATTTCCAGCATTTTGTTAGCATGTTAACTTCTGGTCATACATGGCTGTACTGCCTATTTAGACATAGTTGGATTTCTGAAATGTACTGAGTGTGTAATTTTGTAGGCACTAGTGGAATTTTGGTGTAGCTTGTGTATCTCATTGTGTATCTCATTTTTTTCCAGTATCAGCATGTGGAGCGGCCTGAGAGGAGGAAGAGAGGATGCAAAGCGCCCGAAGAAGGTGGCCAAGGAGGAGGTGAGGCGAAATGTTTTAACAAGACGGTTCGCTGCTCACTAGGAGAGATGAAGACGTGTGCGAAAATGCTACAGCTTAGGCACAAGATGAGGGTTATCAAGGCTAGTTTTGGTTATGTGTTTGACCTGAAGGTTGATTCCAACATTTCTCGTCCTTTGATGGGCAACATCTACACGAGGATTGACCCTGCAACCATGATTCTGGACATGGGTGAGGTGAACAAGGTTCTGCGTATTACAAGTGATGCTATTCACCATCTGTTTGGATTCCCTCAAGGTAATCGTACCCCTCCTAGGCCTTCGAGTGATGGGTTTGATGATGCTGTTATGAGGTTGAAGGGCAAGCTTGGGTACGCTAGGAGTGACGACATCAAGACAAAGGATCCGCGGAATATCCTCGCGGATCTTGTGAAGGATGAGACGAAGGATGATCTTGCTCTGCAGGTGTTTTACCTGATTGTTTTCATGAAGGTGGTTATCCCTGTAATGTCTACACGAGTGTCCAGGGAGGCAACAATGGCTGAGAATCTTGTGTTTCAGGATATGGCAGATATGGACTGCTGCCAGTTGGTTGTTGATGACCTTCGAAGTGTTGTTGTTAGGTATCAGCAAGGTACTAGCAGAGGAAAAGTTGTCACAGGCTGTGCCATCGCGCTGCTTCTTATGTACCTGGATTGCCTTATCATTGGCAAGACGCCTAATGTTGACTTGAGGATGCCTCGCATCAATTACATGGATCAGGCCAAGCTTCTTGAGCTCGCTGCGGCTGACTTGGTCAGGAAAGGTGATGACGACCCAGCCAACTGGGTGTTTGGGAGACTACCTGTGAGTGTTTCTTCTTTTCTGTGTAGTTAGTACTGCCTTTGTGTGCATGGTTGAACTTCTGCTATGTACATAGATGACCTTCTGGTTCATATAGACGAGTAAATTGCTGAACTGCTTGGCTTATATGGTATTACTACCTTTGTGTACATATGTGAACTTCTGGATATATTCATATGAAATAAGCTAAACTTTGTTGTTGCACATGCATGGTTGAACTTCTGCTATGTAAATTTCCAACATTTTTGAAAGCATGTTAACTTCTGGTCATACATGGTTGTACTGCCTATGTAGACATAGTTGGACTTCTAAAATGTACTGCATGTGTAGGCATTAGTGGAATTTTTGGTGTAGTTTGTGTATCTGATTGTTCTGCCTTTTTTTCCTTGTCATTGTCTTTTTTTCAGTATCAGCTTGTGGTACTAACTTGAACTTCTGCTACTGTCTTTTGTATTTCTGCTTCCATGTTCTTTCATTTGTTCTGCGACGTGTTGATTTTTGTTTTCATATATGCAGTGGAAGACACAGGCTGATGTTGTGTTCTTTAGGGTTATCGAACGTCCTGTTCTTACTATGCCTCGTGCCCCTGGCCTAGGTAGTGGAAGTTCTCCGAGATTTGAATTCTCGCGGGATGTTAACACTGGTGCCCCCGTGTAGATCCAGGAGGTTCTTCTGCCTGTGTGAGTGCTGCTGGTGGCGTTTCTTCCCAGAGTTTGTTCGATGCTGCGAATATTTACCTTTCTAGGATTGATGGACTTCTGGAAACTATTTGTGGAGAGATGGCTCGTGTTCCGACAACGGTTGAGCATCTTAGTCGCGTGGATGGGATTCTTCCTCCCGGCCACAGTTTTGATGTTGAGTCTTCGAAGGAGCTTTTGTCGATTGAAGCTAAATATCTTGCTGAGCTTCGTGAGAGCACTTCCCACCTTCGGGCTAGTTTTGTGTTGTTCAAGGAAATGCAGGACGCCCGTTGCAAGCCTTTTGAAGATGAGGCGAGTGTTGTTGTGAGAGAGATTCAGAGGCAGGATCCCGTTCGTTTGGGTCATGAAGGAGGACATGTGGAGCGTACTGAAGAGGTTTGTTTATGTTGGCTTTTGATATTTCTTTTGCACTAGTGTTCATTGTTAGCTTTGAGTTATTATTGTTATGAAGTTATAGGGTGACCTTCTCTGTTTATAGGACCTGAACTTCAAGTGCTTCAGCACATGAACTTCTATGACTTTGATGATTGGCCCTTTTTGTGCCTTTTTGCATCTTATGGTAGTTTGGTATGTTATCTGCTATGTTTACTGTATTTGGACTTCCATGATGTGTCAGTTGTGATAGCTGACCTTCTCTGATTATGTAACGTGAACTTCTGCTGATTAGGTATTTGTTTTCTACATGATTATTTTCTAGTCTTTTTTCTTTTTGGTACTAGTGTTTCCTAGGTGACCTTCTTTGTTTATAGGACCTGAACTTCAAGTGCTTCAGCACTTGAACTTCTATGACTTTTGATGACTGTCCCTTTTTGTCTTCTTTTGTATCTTAATGGTAGTTTGATATCTGGTCTGCTATGTTTCCTGTATTTGGACTTCCATTATGTGCCAGTTGTGATACCTGACCTTCTCTGATTATGTAACGTGAACTTTTGCTGATTAGGTATTTGTTTTCTACATGATTATTTTCTAGGCTGTTGATGATGGTGCTGGGGTTAGGGAGGATGTTTTACCTGTGCATGAAGATGATCCTGTGCATGAAGCTGCCCCTGTGCATGATCCTTGCCCCTCTAGTGATGTGTTAGTTCATGAGGTTCATGGCAGTGAAAATAAGGTACCATTTTTTCTTGTCCATTTGTCTTGTTGCCCCTGAGACGGACTTGCTGCCCCTGTGCATGAGGTTCAGTCAGCCCTTTGTAATAACTTTTTGTTTATTTTTGCAGTAGCAGAATGATGATGTTAGTGTTGCTCCAGAGAAGGCTGCAGACATGTCCGTCTCAGGCACCGGCTGCTCTGACGGGGTGGTCCTGACTGAACCTCAGTCGTCCATTGGCGCTGAGGTTTCTGATGCTGAGCAGGGCAAGACGACTGGAGACATCATTTTGCAGAAAGATCATGTTGAGTCTGCTGTACAAACTGGTGGTAGTGCTGCTGCAAGCCCGGAGAAGTCTCCTGTAGCAGAGCCATCAGTTGATGTTGATGCTGTACAGGCACAACAAAATGTTTTTCTTGTTTCAGATTCTCCGGTTGCTATAGCTGCTGCTGGTGTCCTTCCCGACGACGCTGCAACGTCTACTGGAGACGACGATGAAGATACCAAAAGCGATAGCTATGGAGAGGAGGTTGATCATTCCAGTGCTGCCACTGGTCTAGGCAAGGATCCATGAAGAGAGGAGCGTGCTTCTCTCTTCTTTCCCCATCCCCTCCCCTCTTTGTTGTTTGGTTTTAGTCCATGATATCCCCTTTGAACTGCCTGTATGGTCTAAGTTGAACTTCTGGTTTTGTTGTTTGTCGTGTGGGTTGTAAAGAATGTTAAGTGAACCTGTTTTTCTATGTGGGTGGAGGTTTGTAATGCATGTGTTGTGATGTCTATGATGCTGTGGTTTTATCCTTTCTGATGTAGCAGCTGAGATGTGCTTATGTTTTGAATGTTTGTGCTTGAATGTTGGTCTTAATTGAAACTGTCGTGAATCTATGTGCTTTGAGTGTTGCTGTTAATTGTTATTTTCTTTTTGGTGAGCAGATAGAGACCTTGTTGTCGCCCGAAAGAAGGTTGATGACTTTTATTACAGTGTAACTAGGCTTAGGAATGACCGTTCCAAGAGGTGAGTGCAGCTACTCAATATTTACATCATCCATGTACCCCCTGTGAATTGCCTGTGGTTTCTTACCTGAACTTCCCAACTCTATGTACCTGAACTTCTTGTTTTTTACTTATCTAGTGCTGAACTTCTGGCCTCTTTTGTACTGTACTGCCTGTTGTGATATATCTGAACTTCTGTGCTAACATGTGTTATGAACTTCCTGAGTTTCCTGATGCTGAACTTCTTTTACTTTTTGTTCACTTGTTTTAGATCAATGATTATGTTCCAAAACAAGGAGTGTGAAGCTTCTGTTGAAGATGTCACAATATCTTTTGGTCCTCGCAGAATGCTTCGGTCTAATGTGGCTGAGTGTGCACTCTACTGTCTACGTGCGAAGTACCAGGGATCAGACAAACTCATCCTGCCGTATTGGGTTTGTGTAAGTCAACCATAGAGTGATTTCTTTTCCATTTTTTTCCTTACCATTTTTTTAATTAAAACTTGTTTGTCTCATTTTTGTATTTTTTTCATATGTTGGTGTTGCCTGCATTATTTTAGGACAAGATTTCCAGAGGTAAATTTGATTCCCGTGTGAGGAAGTACTTCATGGCGAGTGGTCCAGATAGCATGGATGCACATGATTCGGTATGCAATATCTTGTTCTTTGCCTCTGTATTAGTTTTGCAGTCTGATCCACTCTGTTAATATTTGTTTTATTTTTCTTTTGTATCGTTCTGATATTAATTCTTATTTTTTAATGATTCGTGTGTTTATGACGCTTCAGGTTGTTTTCCCTACTTTTGACCCGCTTGAGGTTCCTGCTTCCATGGGTGGTGTCGGTCATTGGGTGTCGGTATTCCTTGACCTGAAGAATTCAAGGTTCCAGCTTCTCGATTCCTACTATGGACCAAAAGATGAATGTGCGGTACGCCTGTTTCGGCGGATGACTGACAACATCAAGAGGCTTTGGAAGGATGCCAACAATGACAGGGAGACACCCTTCAGTCCAGTTAGCATCGACAATTTCCCTCTGGATTGGATTGATGTCCCCCAGCAGCAAAACAAGTATGAGTTCCACTTTTTCTCTTTATCACATCTGTTTAACTGTAGTTGTACTTAAGCTACGACGTGCTTAATTCATTGGCTTCTTTTTCTGTTCTAACACTATTCTTTTTTACTTTGTTTGATGGCAATATCGACTGCAGATTCTTCATGCTTACGAATGTTAATTCGTATAATGACGGGGTTCTTGCAAATTATTCCCATGAGAATATTGGGGATATCAGGAAGACGTGGCTGTACTCAATCGCTTCTTCTAACCTGTTTGAGACAGACTTCCAATCTCTGTTTGGCTACTACACATGTAAGTATTTGGAAGTTGGACTGCTTACCTGCACTGCATCTTTTATTCTACCTGAACTTCATATTTTTTCTCTCAAACTTGGACTTCTGCTTGAGATCTGGCTGGGCTGCTGGTTTCGGAAGGAGAGGAGCATTTTCTTTGTACATGAACTTCATTTCTATCTTTTTTAATTTTGCTTGTGTGTTTGGTTTCAGTAATTTATGTCCTTCCATTGCTTAAATGGACATGAGCATTTTTTTTCTAATTGAACTTCAGAAATGATGCCTTTCTATGGTTTTTGTTAGCTGTAGTTGAATGATTTCGAGTTCATCAGTTTATCTTGAACTGTGCCTCTGGTTGTGCCTGAACTTCATTTAGTTTTTTACTGCAACTAATTTTTTTAGGTCAGCTTGAGTAGTAACCATGTCATCTTTATTAGTTGGACAGCACATTATGATGTTCCTGAACTTCAGTTGTGTTTTAATGGTGATGTTTTCTCTTCTTTTTTTCTTTGATAGTGGATCCGTTGGAGTTGATCGATACCACTACTCATTTTTCGGGTCGCAGGAATACCAGCCTAGGGAGGAACTGATGAGTACAGCTCCGATAGAAGATGATAGACCTCGGACCCTCATTCCTTCCAAGTTGGGGGAGCAGGCTGGTGGTATTCGTGGTACTCCAAAAACCCCTTGCTACAGGAAGGCTGATGCAGTCGAAGCAGCCGAAGCAGAAGTGATTTCGTCCGATGATGATTTTGAGAAGATTGCTTACCCGAAGAATGTTAAATGTGCTGATGGAACTGTTGCTAGTAGAGGTGGGAAGAATGCTGTGATGACCAGGAGGAAACCTGCAGTTGAGTCTGGGAACATAACTACCTCCAAGCGAGCATCAAGATTGCCTTTGAAGTGGCGTTCTCCTATCGCTCCCGTGAAAAAATACAGTTACCCTCATCTATCCGAGGCCCGGAAGTTGAAACAGTATGTGCAGAGTAAAGACGATCTAGAGTAGTATTCTAGGTGAGTTACCCTCATCAGTCGTTCCCTTGCCTTGGAGTTGTAGTGTCTGAACTTCTGTTGTTGTATTGTCTGAACTGCCGTTGTTGTAGTATATGAACTTCTATTTTATGTCTCCTCTTGCCTTTTGAGTTATAGTGTCTGGACTTTTGTTTTGTTGTTGTATCTGAACTTCTAATATATTTTTTACCATCCTTTTGTATTCTGCAGGACAAGCTACTGCATGTTTACCATCCCTGGGAATGTGATTGACCTCACATGAGATTTCCTTTATAGGCTTTTCGGTGAAGAGCAGCAGATGGAAGGAGACATAATGGATTATCTCATAAATTTGTGGAAGGATAAGCCGGAGACCTCTGAGATATTCTCTAATGCTGACAGGGTTGTACTTAGTCCCTACTTCATACATGTTTTAGTTCTTTGCACCCCTATCTCCTTTTTTGCCTTAGTTTTGTTGTAGTGGCATCTGGGAGGTGTTTAATTGTGTTTTGGTGAATGCACAGTACTGCCTGGAGTATGATTTCTACGCCGCAACAGTTCCAAAGTTCGATGCAAAAAATTCGGCTAAACTCCTCCCAATGTTTGTTCGCAAGGAAGAAGACCTTCTTAACGCAAAGCTGGTTAGTTTTTCATAACTCTTGCTTTTTTTTCATTTCATGTGCATCCTTTTGCTGAGTTTGTCAATAAGTTTTTGTTCATGCCGGTTCTTCAGTACATATGCTTTATAGTTTGTGTTCACTAGTCCTTTCATTCTTGGCAGGTTTTATTGATTCTATTCAAGCCAATTGGCACAATGGCGCACTACAGTGTGTACGTGGTGAATAGATATCGTGGGAGCATTGACATCCTTGATTCACTTTCTTACGATAATATGGAAACGTCACGATCGAGTTTCCACGGGGACTGCCAAAATATCGTGAGTGTTTCTTAGCCTGAACCTTCTTTCACATTCTCTTGTTTGACACGAAGTTTATTATGCCTTGTGTTGACAAAATATGTTGCTGTCTCTGTTTTGGTAATACTGCTTGAACTGACTATCATTTAGAAGTTGAACTTCTGCTATTTTTTAGGTGGATCTTATGCAAGTGTCGTTTTTTTATGTACCTGAACTTAACTATTTTGGTTAACATGTTTTTGACTTCATCTATTTTTGTTATTTCTAGCAGATGAAGAGATTTGTTGGGTTGCTCGAGGAGGTGTACGGCAAGGCTGCATACAAGGCGAGCAAGCAGCCTAACTGGGTGACTATTACAAAGAGGCCGACATTCATCGATGTTCCGAAGCAGAAGAATAATGATTGTGGTTTCTTTGCCGTGAAGTTCAGCTCTTCGTATGACGGCGATGAGATTGTTGAAGATTTTGGTGATGTGGAAGTATGTTTTGTCTTTGTTCTTGTCTCATCATCCTTTGATTTTTCTTGTGTGTTTTTGCTGTGACGCTCCTGCTGTGGTTTTAGATATCCGTTACTAAACCATCGTTTTCACCTTTCTTTTGTTTGCAGGCTGTTGCAGATGACTGGAAGGCTGAGTTCATGCACACTCTGGTTTTTAGCGAGAAGAATGAAGTCATGCATTCAGAGCTCCCTAAAGAGATCCAGTCCTTTGGCCCGTGAATTCGAAGCATTAGTTTCATTGTAGATTTGATTTCATACAGATTTTTAGGTTTGATAATGATTGGAACAATTCCGTAAAGATTTGGTTGTAAGAATGTTTTTAGTGATTTGTGTATCTACTATAGGTGAAGCACTATTACTTATGATATTGTGGACAAATGCATTTGGTGTGAAGAATGATTTGGCTTTTGTGAATTTCAATGTACTGCGTCGTTTTTCAGTATCCATGTGTTGAATGTTTTTGCCCCAATAGATGTACCTGAACTTCTGTCTCGGTTTTGGTTGAACTGCTTGATTTTTTTTGTGTTGTTTATTTTTGGGCCCCCAACATATGATTGTAGACTTGAACTTCTGCTTTGAGATGTGGCTGGGCTGCTGGTTTCGGATGCAGAGGATATTCTGTGTTGTGTAATGCATTGGTAATTTTCAACCCAACCAATATGTATGCTTTTGTGTAGAATCTACATTTGTTTTTTTGTGTTTTTTCAAGTGCGAATGTATTTCATATGTAAATTTGTGTAGAGATATTGTTGACGTTTCTTTATCTTTGTTGGCATTGTACATGAACTTATGCACGTATCCAAGCAGAACTTCACATTTGAACACGTTGTCTTAGGCTTGCTAACCTTAGTCTATGCGGCAAAACTTTATTTTTTAAGCATATTCTTTTCCTACATCGATTTTACATACCAGAACTTCTTCTGTAAGCTAACATGAACTTCAAAACTGTATGATTATTTTCTAGTTGCTCTTTTATGGAATACAACACGAGCACTTCCTCTCATAACATACCAGGACTTCTATAGTAATATTACTTTAACTTAACAATGTATGTTTTTCATGTTTGTTCTTGCTTGCACTTTCATGCAATACATCACCAGCACATCTCTTCCTCTCATAACATACCAGGACTTCTGCAGTAATCTTACTTGAACTTCATAGTGTATGTTTTTCAATTTAACACTGCTTGCACTTTCATGCAGTACAACACCAGCACATCACTTCCTGCCATAACATACCAGGACTTCTGCAGTAATATTACTTGAACTTCACAGTGTATGTTTTTCAATTTATTACTGCTTGCACTTTCATGCAATACAACACCAGCACATCACTTCCTCTCATAACATACCAGGACTTCTGCAGTAATATTACTTGAACTTCATAGTGTATATTACCAGGGGATGACATAATGTTCTGCACATTGACATGACATAAGTTTTCATTGTGTTAATTGACCTATTCTAACTGTTCATGAGCCTTGCGCTCCTCCTAGGCTTTGGTGGTAGAGGTTTTTGCTTGACATGTACCTCTTCCTCTTCATCGTCCTCTTCCTCTTCATCGTCGTCTTCCTCTTCATCATCGCATTCCACTTCCTCTTCCTCTTTGTCTTCCTCTTCTTCGACGGTGTCTTCATCTTCGTCTTCCTCTTCATCTTCCACCACTTTCTTGTTGTTGGCTCTAGGTCTTGCTTTCTGTTTCTTCTTTGGCATTTTGCTTGTCTTTTCAGCATCTGCGCGCTTCGGGCATGTTCTTGCATTATGTGGTTCATACTCCTTGCATATGCTACAAAGTCTTCTGCTTGCTTTCTTTGGGTGTGGTCCCTTCTTTTGTTCCATAACTTTGGGCTGCTGTTTTTGAGATTTGGGTTGCTTGACCACCTCAGCATCATTTCTTTCCAAGAGTGTTGGACAGGTGAGCTTGTTGTGTCCCGCAACCTGGTTGCACACACTGCATTTCCTGTGTCCAAGTGGCACCCCGTTCTAATTGAGCACGATGACTCTTCCTACAGGTGGTGCCTTTATTTGAGCTCCCTTGCCACTTTTCTTTGCTGCAGAAATTTTCTTCCTACCCTTTGTTTCAGAGTACAGCGGCAGTTTCATCGTCTCTTGCTGGCGCTGCTCCATTGATTGGTCAACATCCTATTTGCATTGGTTGGCTTCAGCGGCGGCGTTGAGCATTTCAGCTGCATAATAATGAAGGTCATCTTCAATTTCAGCGTCCTCTTCAGCCATCCTTTCATCAGCATCCGCTTGATTTGCTGAATGTATTGCATCAAGCTCTTCCACAAGCCTTTTGAGAACATAGTAGGCTCTATCATATTGCTGGTCACATCTCATCGCTTTCTTGTTGACCATCAAATTCAGCTGCAGCAAGATGTCTTGCTTCGATAGCCTTGAGCTTCCATCCGATGCGGTTGTGTTGTAGTCCCTTGTATCAAAGGTTGGTTGTGATCTTGCAGTCTTTGTGTACCGTTTGAGGATATACTTGTTTGGAAATTTGTCAGGCTTGAGGTAGTCCAGTATGTTCATGATGTGAAGGCAGAACAGGCCTGCATTTCTGTGATGAATGCAGAATACATAGTTTGTGAGCCAACAATGAGTTTCATAAATTTTGATATGATACTACTAGTCTAGCTATTTAATGAGCTTTTTTCGCTCACCTGTGTGTGTCTAGAGCTTGCATTCACACTCGTATATTTCATTCTCTGGGTCAGCTACAACCTAGAATTCATGCTTTGACCACGAAAATCTTTCCTCATCATCATGGCCAGGCTTGTTGTGGTAGTACACAAGGTACTTAGTGGGCTCTGCTGTACGCTTTGCACGAAATAGCGTGGCCTTTCTCATCCTATTCCTCATCTCGGTGTACACATCTTTCGTGTACTTGATAGACATGTCTTCCTCGTAGCCGTAAGTTGTTTTTGTCACAGGATTGGTCTGCACATGTCAAAAAGTGAGATATTAGTCGAAGCAGAGTCATGGGTTTCATTTTTTTAAATTCAAAGTGCACATGTTGAAGGTAAAACAGAACATGATGGGGGTGTTTTGTACTTGTCATCATACCATGCTGGTCATTGTTTGCTCGTTCTCCTTCTGCATCCGAGTTTGTATGCAAGCATTGACCCGCCTACCAAACTTGTGTAGGTTCTGGGTCCCCTTGACAAACCCTTTCTTTAGCACGTGGTTCATGCTCTCGCTTTGTTGTGTGGAAGTCATTCTAGCACAGAAATTGTTCTTGTAATATGCTGAAATCCACATCTTCCTATCACTCTAGAGCTGCATCATCATCTGGTCGTTCTCCAGGTTGTACTTGTGCACGAGTTTAGCCCAGGCATCTTCAAACTCCGTTGGCATCAGCGGCCAGTTTAATATAGCTGTGAACTCCTCTTTGAATGTTTTATACATTTTGTACAACAACGCGCGGTATTCCCTATACTTCTTCAAGATGTGCCAACGACATAGCTTGTGGATGGTGTTTGGAAATGATTGTGGTATAGCTTTCGCCATCGATGGGCATTGGTCTGCATGAATTAAAAAAAATGAAACTTGATTCTTTTTTTTGTACTGATGGTGAACTTATGTTGTACAAGTACTTGAACTACCCATCTTGGCAGTATGGCTATCTAAGAATGTAACATGTATTTTTTCTTTACATCAGTGTTGCTAAACTTCTGTGGTATCAGAGCTTGAACTTCACAGTTAGTAGTAGGACAAACTAGTAGTGTCGCAATCAAAAATTTCCTGAAAGCATTGTTGTTGAACTTTTGTGGTGGCAGTGCTTGAACTTCACGTAATTAACTATATTTTTTCTGAACATGCTACATATATTTTATCTTACATATTTTGTCCTTGAACTTCTATGATTCATGTATTTGATTCATGTATTTGAACGTCACATTCGTACCTAATTTTTTTTAAACATGTGACAGATAATTTTGCTTTCTTGTACTGCTAGTTGGATTTCTGTGCTAACAGTGGTTGAGCTGCATTCTTTACATTATTTTGAGACAAAACCAATGTACCCAACCAACCAACACAGACCCATAAACTAAAAAGATGATGAAACTTGAGGAGTTTTTTTTGAACTCACCTGTTAGAATGCAAGTCGAGTGCTTTTTGTTCATGCACCATAGAAATGTATCAAACAGCCACTTGAATGACTTTGCATCTTCCTCTCTTATCAGGGCAACAGCAAATATCGTTGACTGCAAGTTATGGTTTGTTCCAACAAACACTCCCAGTAGCATATGAAATCTGTTGGTCTTGTAAGTCGTGTCGAATGTTACGCAAACGCCGAAGTCTTGATAGGCTCCTCGGCAGCTTGCATTGGACCAGAAAATGTTTTTAATTGACTTGTCCTTGTCCACTTGGATGTCATAGAAAAACTCATCATTTATCGCCTTCATGTCTTTGAAGAATGAAACAAGTTTCAATACATCATCCAAATCATCTTTCCTTGCATTCATGGCTTTCCTACAAATCACATGCAAACATGCATTTGTTTATTTTTTGCTAGCAAAGGGTTGTGAGCTAGGATGCTATTTTTACATTGCAGTATGTGAGTGTTTGAATACTTACTGGTTTAGCAGGTCTCGCCCGGTCATGCTTAGGAAGTAGCTTATATCTTCATTTTCAGATAGCATGGACATGATTGTTGTGTGCTTGACATCATGGTACTGCAGGAGCTTTACGTACTCCAAAATAGTGGGGTCATAATTCTTGTGTGAGTGCAAAAATACCAGCTTGTCATCAGTTTGCATGAGCTGGTGATTATGATTGTAGTAAATGTCCACTGCCACGCATGTGCCATCCTCCTGCACCTTCACCCTCATTCTTGCATTGCAGCCCGTCCTCTGCGATATTTTGTTTCGCTTCCTGCTGGCCTCTGAAATAGAAGATGTCTGTATCCCTTGGAAGGCGCAAACAAAATACTTGTGGTTGTCATTTCCACCCGTCTTCCTGATTCCAAAACCAGCGTGTTTGGCATATCTGTTATAAAATTCCCTTGCTTTCTCTACATCTTTGAATCGCATCTTTAGTTTTGGTATTAGATAATCCGGTAGATCTGGCGTCTGCAGAAAAATAAAAAATAATAATCCAAACAGCACCTTAAAATGCAGTTTATGAACTTGTTATCCTGGAGGGAGCAGAAAATTTGCAGATAATACAAGATGCGTATATAAATATTTTTTGCTTCACTTACGTGCGTGTATGATCGCAACTCCTCCGGTGTCGGCTACTATCCCTCTGGGATGGGGCATGGCGGAGTAATCATAGCAGGATGCAGCAGTGGATCATGAGGAGGAAGGAGGGCTGAAGATGGCCTCTCTCTCGTTTGCGTCCTTTTTGCTTGAGGTGGGTGTGGAGGTATTGCAATCCTGGTCTTGGTTTGCTCTTTTGTTTTGTGAAGCAATCCATCTACCTTATGCCCCGTACAATTCTGACTTATTGCAGCAGCAGCAGGATCAAACGGTGGTAGTGTGCAGATCACTCTCCTGCGTGTGTGTGTTGCTGTTGGATTTGTCCTGGGATCCAGTTTAGTTGCTTCACTTTTGTATTCATGAGGCACACCAGGATAACCTCCAGAGTTACACACAGGACTTGAGCTAGCCCCCTCCTCCATCGGCGTGCTTGGGAGTCTGCTGGTGGATACAAAGAATCCACGGGGGATTTCCGGCGTCACCCAATTAGGTGGAGACGCAAACTTGTGCAGATAGGGCTGTGACCCAGCTTCTCGGGAGTATTCGTGTGTTTCGGGTGTCGTCCATTTTTGGTCTGGAGCAGGTTGGTAATGATGTTGGTGCGTTTGAGGTGTGACCCATTGAGAGGGTGGTGCAACGCATACAGGCTTTGGATTGTGTACTTGCTGTTGGGAACTTCTAAGCTTCTTCATGTGTCTCTCGTCTTGCTGACATAAAAGGAAAAAATGTCTATTAGCACACAAGTTATATCTGCATATACCTTCGTAACTGAATTTAGCATTATTCACAGCCTAAACTTCTCATATAAAAGTGGTGAGAGCCATCACACTATGCACTGAGCTGAGCATCTGCAAATGTCGTTATACCTGAACTGAGCACCCTTCACAGAATGAACTTCACATCCTGTTTTTTAATGCTACAATATTAGATTACTTATATGTACCTGAACTGAGCACTCTCCACAACCTGAACTTCTTGTCTTGCAAAGGGGAAATACTGTCTACAGTTAGAAAAACCTGAACCTTCATGAGTTTTTTGAATGGTTGGACTACTAGTGCATACCAACCTGACCTTCAAGTCATATCACATGCATGTTCTATTTTCCTTTTTATTTTTTTGAATGTGAATGTGAATGTGAATGCAGGCAGATTTTATAGTGTTTGTAGCCTGGACTGAGGCTCACATACTACCTGAACTTCACATGCATGTAAGTAGGCAGGCATATTTTACAATGCTGTTTTTGTAGCCTTGACTGAGGCTCATACACTACCAGAACTTCACATGGTTGTAAGCAGGCAGATTTCACAAAAAAGCTTTTGTAGCCTGGACTGACGCTCACACACCACCTGAACTTCACATAGCTGTAAGCAAATAACAAACCGAAGGAAGGAAGAATTTCAACCATACCTTGGCTAGAAGTTCGGCCAACCTTTTTCCACCAGCTGATAGGCCACCTTGAGTACAATTGGTCGTGGAGGTATGAGAGGAATCCCATGGCAATCCATGTCTTGCAGGGGGCGCAAAGTTCATCTGCACGAAGCAAGAAGGTCAGAGAAGGCAATATTGAAGAAGAATGCAAGATCAGGGAGGAAGTTCATGTACAGTTCTTAGATTTGAAGGTGCCGCCGATGCGGCCTCCACCGCCGAGATGCTTCCTTGGGTTTGCTGTTTGCCGTAGGTTGCGCCTTGGTCGTCACGAGCACTGCCAAGCCATCTGGCGGTGACGATGGACCAAGGATGAGGCTTCCGGAAGTCCATGGCGGTCGTTCGTCGCAGAAATCCGGCGGCTTCGCCGGCTCCGCCGGCTCCGCCGGCTCCAGGCAACGCGGGCCCCCTCGCGCTGGCGTCCGCCGTTGCTCGCTCGCCCGCGCCGGCGGTCGGGCAAGAGGTGGAGTCGGAGGGGGCGGAGCTTGATCCGGTCGGCCAAGATCTGGAGAAGGAAGGCAGGCGCTGGATCCGGCGGATTTTCGGCGGAGAATCACGGCGGAGATCGAGGGGAGGAGCGGCGAGGAGGGGGGTTGGGGAGGGGCGGCTCTATCGGGATTGGGGTCCAAGTGGGATTCTGTCGGGATTGGGGTCCAGGTGGGATTCTGTCGGGCCGGGTCGGCAGTCCAGGGAAGTTCGGGAACCTGTCTTCGGGCCCTATATAGGGCTGCTGTGATCCAAATAACTATTCTAATCCTGGGATTAGAATAGTGTTATCCTGGGCCCTATATATATATAAACACTATTCTGATCACGGGATCAGAACAATATTCTGATCACAACCTGAACTTCCCGTATAAAGTGCCTGAACTTCCCTTTGTACAAACCCGACCTTCAGGCTATCTTCGCAACTGTGGCTTCCTGCGCGAATTCTTTCGCTCGGTAGTGTTGCCTGTGATGTGACTGTAATCCAGATACTCTTACTTGCATCTAAATGCTCGTTTTGATTCGTAATTTTGCATTTTGGCGGATTCACTCTCGGGGTGGATGAACTCGTGTCTGTTTATTAGTTTAATGCATTCACTGGATGTTCTAGAACCTCCAACATGATGGTAATTTGGTGTAAGTACGAGTTTCGTGGGCAATTGGTCATTAATTTCAACGGATTTGATTTCGGTTTCGGTGTTCTTCCTCCGTGGGAGTGGTTTGCACGGCTTCTGTCGATTTGTTCTTTTTCTGTGAATATAGAGGGCGGATTTGATTGCAGTAGTTAGATTGTATCGTTCATGCGCTGTTAATTTGATCATCCAGGCGAATACACCCCTGAAATTGGGATATTGGATCTTGTGTCCGCCCGTGTTGGTTCTGGTTCTTCCATGAGATAGCTTGATGGCTTTGTCGTTTTGATGTTATGGCGTAGTAGGATATCGTTCGAGGTCGCGGACTAAGAAGGTGTAGTCACCCAAGTGATGAAATCTGAAAAGCAAATTCGATAATGCGTTTTTTCCAGTGATTCTACTGTCTGTGTTACAGAGTTGGACTTCTGCACCTTTTGTGCTTGAACTTCCCTCGTTTTAATGCATGTTTTCTGGAAGGCAATCAGAGAACCCGACCCCAGCAACACCAATTCTGATTCTGAATCTGAAAATGAAAACACACAATATTATGCCAACATACACCAATGATTCAGTGCACAAATGCCAATAGAGCACAAAAATAAAAAAATTCAGACAAAAATTTCTTTGCCGTCTATTTATACTCAGTATACTGTTCTCAATGCCCACAGCAGAGCACAACCATAGCCTGTTGTTTCAACAGAGTTAAATACTTGCAAGCAGACATATCTTTTCTAGCTATTTTACCAATTTTACTTGTGTACTCATTCTACAACAAGCGAATCAGATCGAGGCTGCACAAGGCTAGGCATGTTCATAACTTAGTTCAGTGATTTCCACGCTCATACCTTCGTGTCGACCCAGGCGTCTTCGGATTAATATGCTCGATGGAGTTTTATGAAGCCTATTGCTTCTCTCCACTTCCTTCCTGTGGTACGGCCGACTCCGCATAGATCTGCGGTTGGTGTTGTTATAAAAATTTTGTGTACGTTTTATGTTTTTTAGAGTACTCATATACGTAAATGTGGAGCTGGTCCATGGATACACAAATCATCCTTTTTATATTTATTCTGTCTTTGGGACTAGTTTTTTGGATCATCCACATTCTGTGGTAATAATTGGACTTCTATGGTACCAGTGATTGAACTTCCTGATTTCCACATTGCAAGGTGGTGCAACATCGCGCTATAATTTTCCTTTTTTTGGTAATTTTCAATTTTCTAATTTGGGTTTTAGTTTGTTCCGTGGCAACTATGGGATTATTCCCAAAATATGCGTGCATACCTTACTTTTTTTTGTAACATGTTTGCATACTTCAAACAGTGGTAGAACTTCAGTTTGTGTTTAACGTGAACTTACAAGATTTTTGCATCTGTGTAATTTGTCTTTCTACATGTTCATTTGATGTTTTTTCAAAAACGCCGAACTTCTTTGTTTTTACAACTTGAACTTACCTTTACTAAGAACATTTGATTAGTTAACTTACACCTTGTGCATTTTGTTTCTTCGACACTAAACAGATTACATTCCAGAAATAAAAAACGCTTAGTAGATTTCTTTCTGCAATTTGTTGTAACTAGTGTGTAAGTGTGGAGCTGGACCACAGGCACTATCTTCAGTAGGATCTGGACTTCTTTTTTATTAATGGTTCAACTTTTGGTTTTGCAGATTGCACTCCACATTTGGAAGGCGAAGGTGCGTGATGCTCTATATTTTCTTTGTTTGGTTTTCTTTGTAATTTTAATTCTAAAGATGTTTTTTTAGACTTTTGTCTCCTGAGCAATCATGGGATTAGCCCAAGGGTTTAGGGTGCGTGCGTTTGGGGTGGAAACAGAATAACCGCACTCCGTCCTATCAAATCCTAGCGCGCAACAATGCGGTAG
>NC_041393.1:534169170-534259595 GCF_002162155.2 Triticum dicoccoides | reverse complement strand
CAATGTGGTAGCGCGAGGCTGAGTAGGGGGGAGGAGGGACGGACCCCCCTACCCTCCCCCTGCGAGGCTGAGACAGGAACGAGCCGGAGCAGGCGACGACGCGGCTTGCCGCATCGTCGCATGCGGAGGCGAGTCCGTCACATCTGTGACCCCACTATCTATCTTAGGGTTTTTAGGGTTTAGGGTGCGTGCGGTGGGGTGGAAACAGAATAACCGCATTGCGTCCTATCAAATCCTAGCGCGCAACAATGTGGTAGCGCGAGGCCGAGCAGGGGGGAGGGAGGGAGGGACCCCCTTCCCCTCCCCCTGCGAGGCGAAGACAGGAATGAGCCGGAGCAGGCGATGACGCGGCTTGCTGCGTCGTCGCCTGCGGAGGCGAGTCCATCACATCCGTGACCCCACTATCTATCTTAGGGTTTTTAGGGTTAGATATGAACTTCATCTATTTCTGTACTTGAACTTCTTCTTTTGTTTCTTTATGGTTTATTTATTCTTATTCCTTTACTTCTTTTTTTACAATACTTGAACTTCTGTTCTTTATTTTTTGAACTTCTTTTCTCTTGTTTTTTAGGGGCATATTTATGTATGTATGTTTCTTCCTTTAGTAGTGTATATGAACTTCTTCTTTTTTTAGTAGTGTATGTGCTGTTTTGTGATCTTATCTAATTATAATAGATGCATTTATTTATCTACACATGTATTTACTATTTTAGCTATTGGGGGGTAAAACTATAAATTCAGTGGCGCTGCAAGTCCAACGACAGGGAGGCATTAAGTGACCATCTCCCTCGCCACCCCCTGTCAGAAAATTCCTCTCCCCTTGTTGCTCGCTCTCTTCCCCCTCTTCGTCGCTCCGCTGCCTTTCTCGCCTCCAACTCCCCCCGATTTCTCCGCCCCTGTCCCCTGCCCTCGTGCTGGAGTAACCGGTGCACGACCCCGCTCGTATTTCTCCCCCACGCCCCGCTCTCTCTCGCCCAACCCGCTCTCTTCTGCTCTGAAGCGAGGGCGGCAACTGCCTGCGTGGTTGCAAGGTGCGCGTGGCGTCGTGGGGAGTGGAAGAACCGGCGCGGATTCGTGCATGCGGGGGTCGTCTGGAGAGGTACAAGTGCTGCCCCCTCCCCCCTCCCAATGCTTGCTTCTAGTTTTGCCAGATCTATCGAGTCCGCCTCCTGTGTGCTGTCGCGTCCGCGTCCTACGCCCTTTCTTTCTGATGGTTTGGTGGCAGATTAGGTAGGGTTCTTGTGCATGTGGTGGGTGGATTCCATTCCCCCGTGGTCAGATTTTGTCTATGAGATGCTTGTGTGTGCTATTTTATCCGTTCAGAGATGAGTGGACTCCATTCCCCCATGGTTAGATTTGTCTATGAGATGCTTGTGTGTGCTATTTTATCCGTTCAGAGATTAGTGGATTTCATTTCCCCTCTGGCGATTTGTCTATGAGATGTTTGGTATCTTTCTGATGTGCAGATTTTAGCAGGTTGTTCTAGTGTTTGGAGTTGCATTCAAGGATGTTGTGTTGTCATGGCTTCAAAACCTTCTACAGGTATCTTAATGTAGTTGTATCTTGTATTTTAAATAGCATTATTCTCATATATGTCTGCCCATATCTTCACTTAGTATTCATGTTGGACTGGCATTCTTAATATTTGTGAACTTCTAGTAATGGTTATGTGTATGCTTTTTCATATTTTTTATGTGCTACTTGCTTGGGTCACATAGTTGAACTTCTGGTTTTAATTATTTGTTTGATTGTAATGAAATTTGGTTGAACTTCTGTTATGCACATTTTGTTTTACTGCTTTGTTATGTATTGTTGAACTTCTGGACATTCATGATATATGTAGTAGCCCCTCTGGTGTAGATTGTTTTTATATTTAGTTTGTAGATTTTTAGTTTGTTTTTTGTGTTTACTGCTTTGTTAGGTATTGTTGAACTTCTGGGTACTGGACATTGTTGTAAAAGTATAAGTCCCTTTGGTGTAGGATTTCAGATTAGAACTCAACTGCCTTTTTACTTGCATTTTTTGTAGTTGGTGATGAGTTGAATAGTTCTGAAAAAAATGTCTGCGATCAAGATGGAGCTTCAGAGGTTAATACTGATGCTCCAATATCTGATGCGGCTAAATCACCCATTACCCCTTTGATTGTGATTGCCGAGGTTGCTTCGAGCCTTGAGAATTTTTCAAGCCTTGAGGATCTTGCTTCTGCAGCTCTTGCTTCACCTAGTATGTGAAACCCCTTTTCTTTTCATTTTAAAGTTTTGAGCCATGTTTTTTTAGCTTGTTCATGTCGTTTGTTTTTGTTTTTGTTACTGACTTTTTTTTTGCTCCGATTTTTTGTGTTCTTTCTTGACGTGTCCACAGAGGAGGAAGCTGTGAACACCATCAACGATGTTTTATCTGAGTTGGGTTTATCATAAACCCCTGCTGCTGCTGAGGAGGGGGCTCCGTCAGTCGTTCTGGATCCTTTGTGCTCTCTTCAGATGTCAGAGACGCAGTCGCAGTCTGTTGATGGCACTGAACCTGTCACGCAACCCACGGATGTGCCTCTTTAGCTTCTCCTGGAGGACCAACATAAGAGGAAGAAGCAAGAAGATTTTGGCAAGAAGAGGGCGGCCCGCCTTGAGAAAGGTTCTGATGTTCCTAGATCTGTTCATGCGGATGAGCTCACTGTTGAGGAAGACGTGTCGTGTGGTAGTGATGGCACGGTTGTCCCTGTTAAGAAGAAATTCAAGAAGACTGCTGCGAGGAAGCTAGTAGTTGGTGAAGTTACTCCTCGGAGGAGCCCACATGTTTCAAGGCCTGCAGAAGTTGTTGAAGATGAAGGGTTAGGCCTTGGTGGTATGCCATGCCATAGTCCTCATGTGCTTGCCACTGCCGCGCCTACACCTTCTCCGCTTGGTGCTGGTGCATCTGGTAAGGGGAAGAAATATGATGTGAAGCGCAAGGTTCCACCTGCAAAGGTCAACAAGGGTGTGAAGAAGCGTTCTCGTGTTAATCCAGAGGACAAGGGTGATGCTGATTTCAATGCTGATGATGAGGACGACGTCGATGATGATGCTGCCGCTAATCAGGTATGAATGTCTCATGTTTACTATTTTTTAGAGAATTTGTCGCTATTGTTGTAGTTTTATTGTTTTTAGCACTGCCTTGGCGTACATAGCTGACCTTCTGCTCCATCTCCATATAGACGAATAAATTAGCCGACGTGCTTTGCTTTTATGGTATTACTGCCTTTGTGTACATAGTTGGACTTCTGGGTATATACATGAAGAATTTAGCTTAACTTGTTGGTATAAATGTTTGATTACTGCCTTAGTGTATATGGTTGAACTTCTGCTTTTTAAATTTCGAACGTTTCTGAAAGCATGTTAACTAGTGTTCATACATGGTTGTACTGCCTTGGTAGACATAGTTGTACTTCTGTGATACATGTTTGATTACTGCCTTGTTATACATGGTTGAACTTCTGCTTTGTAAATTTCCAACATTTTTGAAAGCATGTTAACTTCTGGTCATACATGGTTGTACTGCCCATGTAGACATAGTTGGACTTCTGAAATGTACTGAGTGTGTAATTTTGTAGGCATTAGTGGAATTTTGGTGTAGCTTTGTTTATCTCATTGTGTATCTCATTTTTTTAGTATCAGCTTGTGAAGCGGCCTGAGGGGAGCAAGAGAGCAGGCAAAGCGCCCGAAGAAGGTGACGAAGGAGGAGATGCGGCGAAACGTTTTAACAAGACGGTTCGCTGCTCACTGAAAGAGGTCAAGAAGTGTGCAAAAATGCTACAGCTTAGGCATAAGACGAGGGTTATCAATGCTGGTTTTGGTTGTGTGTTTGACTTGAAATTGATTCCAACATTTCTCGTCCTTTGATGGGCAACATCTACACGAGGATTAACCCTGCAACCATGATTCTGGACATGGGTGAGGCGAACAAGGTTCTGCGTATTACAAGTGATGCTATTCACCATCTGTTTGGTTTCCCTCAAGGTAATCGTACCCCTCCTAGGCCCTCGAATGATGGGTTTGATGATGCTGTTATGAGGTTGAAGGGCAAGCTTGGGTACGCTAGGAGCGACGACATCAAGACAAAGGATCTGCGGAATATCCTCGCGGAACTTGTGAAGGATGAGACGAAGGATGATCTTGCTCTGCAGGTGTTTTACCTGATTGTTTTCATGAAGGTGGTTATCCCTGGAATGTCTACACGAGTGTCCAGGGAGGCAGCAATGGCTGAGAATCTTGTGTTTGAGGATATGGCAGATATGGACTACTGCCAGTTGGTTGTTGATGACCTTCGAAGCACTGTTGTTAGGTATCAGCAAGGTACTAGCAGAGGAAAAGCTGTCACAGGCTGTGCCATCGCGCCGCTTCCTATGTACCTGGACTGCCTTATCATTGGCAAGACGCCTAATGTTGACTTGAGGACGCCTCACATCGATTACATGGATCAGGCCAAGCTTCTTGAGCTCGCTGCGGCTGACTTGGTCAGTAAAGGTGATGACGACCCACCCAACTGGGTGTTTGGGAGACTACCTGTGAGTGTTTCTTCTTTTCTGTGTAGTTAGTACTGCCTTTGTGTGCATGGTTGAACTTCTGCTATGTACATAGATGACCTTCTGGTTCATATAGACGAGTAAATTAGCTGAACTGCTTGGCTTATATGGTATTACTGCCTTTGTGTACATAGGTGAACTTCTGGATATATTCATATGAAATAAGCTAAACTTTGTTGTTGCACATGCATGGTTGAACTTCTGCTATGTAAATTTCCAACATTTTTGAAAGCATGTTTAACTTCTGGTCATACATGGTTGTACTGCCTATGTAGGCATAGTTGGACTTCTGAAATGTACTGCGTGTGTAGGCATTAGTGGAATTTTTGGTGTAGTTTGTGTATCTGATTGTTCTGCCTTTTTTCCCTGTCATTGTCTATTTTTTCAGTACCAACTTGCGGTACTAACTTGAACTTCTGCTACTGTCTTCTGTATTTCTGCTTCCATGTTCTTTCATTTGTTTTGCGACATGTTGACTTTTGTTTTTGTATATGTAGTGGAAGACACATGCTGAGGTTGTGTTCTTTATGCGTATCGAACGTCCTGTTCTTACTATGCCTCGTGCCGTCGGCCTAAGTGGAAGTTCTCCGAGATTTGAATTTTCGTGGGATGTTAACACTGGTGCCCCCCTGTAGATCCAGGAGGTTCTTCTGCCCGTGTAAGTGCTACAGGTGGCGTTTCTTCCGAGAGTTTGTTCGATGATGCGAATATTTCAATTTCTAGGATTGATGGACTTCTGGAAACTGTTTGTGGAGAGATGGCTCTTGTTCCGACAACGGTTGAGCGTCTTAGTCACGTGGATGGGATTCTTCCTCCTAGCCATGGTTTTGATGTTGAGTCTTTGAAGAAGCTTTTGTCGATTGAAGCTAAATATCTTGCTGAGCTTCGTGAGAGCACTTCCCACCTCCGGGCTAGCTTTGTACTGTTCAAGGAAATGCAGGACGCCCGTTGCAAGCCTTTTGAAGATGAGGCGAGTGTTGTTATGAGAGATATTCAGAGGCAGGATCCCGTTCATTTGGGTCGTGAAGGAGGCCATGTGGAGCGTACCGAAGAGGTTTGTTTATGTTGGCTTTTGATATTTCTTTTACACTAGTGTTCATTGTTCGCTTTCATTTATTACTGTTATGCAGTTATAGGGTGACCTTCTCTGTTTATAGGACCTGAACTTCAAGTGCTTCAGCACCTAAACTTCTATGACTTTGATGACTGTCCCTTTTTGTCTTCTTTTGTATCTTAATGGTAGTTTGATATCTGGTCTGCTATGTTTACTGTATTTGGACTTCCATGATGTGCCAGTTGTGATACCTGGCCTTTCTCTGATTATGTAACATGAACTTTTGCTGATTAGGTATTTGTTTTCTACATGATTATTTTCTAGGCTGTTGATGATGGTGCTGGGGTTAGGGAGGATGTTTTACCTGTGCATGAAGATGATCCTGTGCATGAAGCTGCCCCTGTGCATGATCCTTGCCCCTCTAGTGATGTGTTAGTTCATGAGGTTCATGGTAGTGAAAAAAAGGTACCATTTTTTCTTGTCCATTTGTCTTGTTGTCCCTGAGACGGACTGGTTGCCCCTGTGCATGAGGTTCAGTCAGCCCTTTGTTATGACTTTTTGTTTCTTTTTGTAGCAGCAAAATGATGATGTTAGTGTTGCTCTAGAGAAGGTTGCAGACATGTCCGTCTCAGGCACCGGCTGCTCCGACGGGGTGGTCCTGACTGAACCTCAGTCGTCCATTGGCGCTGAGGTTTCTGATGCTGAGCAGGCCAAGACAACTGGACACATCATTTTGGAGAAATATCATGTTGAGTCTGCTGTACAAACTGGTGGTAGTGCTGCTGCATGCCTGGAGAAGTCTCCTGCAGCAGAGCCATCAGTTGATGTTGATGTTGTATAGGCACAACCAAATGTTATTCTTGTTTCAGATTCTCCAGTTGCTCCGGCTGCTGCTGGTGTCCTTCCCGACGACGCTGCAACGTCTACTGGAGACGACGATGAAGATACCAAAAGCGATAGCTATGGAGAGGAGGTTGATCATTCCAGTGCTACCGCTGGTCTAGGCAAGGATCCATGAAGAGAGGAGCATGCTTCTCTCTTCTTTCCCCATCCCCTTCCCTCTTTGTTGTTTGGTTTAGTCCATGATATCCCCTGTGAACTGCCTGTGTGGTCTAAGTTGAACTTCTGGTTTTGTTGTTTGTCGTGTGGGTTGTAAAGAATGTGAAGTGAACATGTTTTCTATGTAGGTGGAGGTTTGTAATGCATGGGTTGTGATGTCTATGATGCTGTGGTTTTATCCTTTCTGATGTAGTAGCTGAGATGTGCTTATGTTTTGAATGTTTGTGCTTGAATGTTGGTCTTAATTGAAACTGTCGTGAATCTATGTGCTTTGAGTGTTGCTGTTAATTGCTATTTTCTTTTTGGTTAGCAGATAGCGACCTTGCTGTCGTCCGAAATAAGGTTGATGACTTTTATTATAGTGTAACTAGGCTTAAGAATGATCGTTCCAAGAGGTGAGTGTAGCTGCTCAATATTTACATGATCCATGCACCCCCTGTAATCTGCCTGTGGTTTCTTACTTGAACTTCCCAGCTCTATGTACCTGAACATCTTGTTTTTTTACTTCTCTGGTGCTGAACTTCTGGCCTCTTCTGTACTGTACTGCCTATTGTGACATAGCTGAACTTCTGTTCTAACATGTGTTATGAACTTCCTGAGTTTCCTGATGCTGAACTTCTTTTACTTTCTATTTGCTTGTTTTAGATCAATGATTATGTTCCAAACCAAGGAGTGTGAAGCTTCTGTTGAAGATGTCGCAATATCTTTTGCTCCTCGCGGAATGCTTCGGTCTAATGTGGCTGAGGTTGCACTCTACTGTCTATGTGCTAAGTACCAGGGATCAGACAAACTCATCCTGCAGTATTGGGTTTGTGTAAGTCAACCATACAGTGATATCTTTTCTGTTTTTTCCTTACCATTTTTTAGTTAAAAGTTGTTTGTCTCATTTTTGTATTTTTTTCATATGTTGGTGTTGTCTGCATTATTTTAGGACAAGATTTTCAGAGGTCAATTTGATTCCCGTGTGAGGAAGTACTTCATGGCGAGTGGTCCAGATAGCATGGATGCACATGATGCAGTATGCAATATCTTCTTCTTTGCCTCTGTATTAGTTTTGTAGTGCGATCCACTATGTTAATATTTGTTTTATTTTTCTTTTGTACCATTCTGATATTAATTCTCATTTTTAATGATTCATGTGTTTATGATGCTTCAGGTTGTTTTCCCTACTTTTGACCCGCCTGAGGTTCCTGCTTCCATGGGTGGTGTCGGTCATTGGGTGTCGATATTCCTTGACCTGAAGAATTCAAGGTTCCAGCTTCTCGATTCCTACTATGGACCAAAAGATGAATGTGCGGTACGCCTATTCTGGCGGATGACCGACAACATCAAGAGGCTTTGGAAGGATGCCAGCAACGACAGGGAGACACCCTTCAGTCCTCTTACCATCGACAATTTCCCTCTAGATTGGATTGATGTCCCCCGGCAGCAAAACAAGTATGAGTTTCACTTTTTATCTTTATCACATCTATTTAACTATAGTTGTACTTAAGCTGCGACGTGTTTAATTCATTGGCTTTCTTTTTCTGTTCTAACACTATTCTTTTACTTCGTTTGATGGCAGTATCGACTGTGGATTCTTCATGCTTACGAAGGTTAATTCATATCATGACGGGGTTCTTGCAAATTATTCCCATAAGAATATCGGGGATATCAAGAAGACGTGGCTGTACTCAATCGCTTCTTCTAACCTGTTTGAGTCAGACTTCCAATCTCTGTTTGGCTACTACACATGTAAGTATTTGGAACTTGGACTGCTTACCTGCACTGTCTCTTTTATTCTACCTGAACTTCATATTTTTCTCTGAAACTTGGACTTCTGCTTGAGATCTGGCTGGGCTGCTGGTTTTGGAAGGAGAGGAGCATTTTCTTTGTACATGAACTTCATTTCTATCTTTTTTAATTTTGCTTGTGTGTTTTGTTTTAGTAATTTCTGTCCTTCCATTGCTTAAATGGACATGAGCATTTTATTTTCTAATTGAACTTCAGAGATGATGCCTTTCTATGGTTTTTGTTAGCTGTAGTTGAATGATTTCTAGTTCATCAGTTTATCTTGAACTGTGCCTCTGGTTGTGCTTGAGCTTCATTTAGTTTTTTACTGCAACTAATTTTTTTAGGTCAGCTTGAGTAGTAACCATGTCATCTTTATTAGTTGGACTGCACATTGTGATGTTCCTGAACTTCAGTTGTATTTTAATGGTGAGGCTTTCTCTTCTTTTTTCTTTGACAGTGAATCCGTTGGAGTTGACCGATTACCACTACTCATTCCTCGGGTCACAGGAATACCAGCCTAGGGAGGAACCGATGAGTACAGCTCCGATAGAAGATGATAGACCTCGGACCCTCATTCCTTCCAAGTTGGGGAAGCGGGCTGGTGGTATTCGTGGTACTCCAAAAACCCCCTTGCTACAGTAAGGCTGATGCAGTCGAAGCAGCCGAAGCAGAACTGATTTCGTCCAATGATGATTTTGAGAAGATTGCTTACCCGAAGAATGTTAAATGTGCTGCTGGAACTGTTGCTGGTAGAGGTGGGAAGAATGCTGTGATGACCAGGAGGAAACCGACAGTTGAGTCTGGGAACATAACTTCCTCCAAGAGAGCATCAAGATTGCCTTTGAAGTGGCGTTCTCCTGTCGCTCCCCTGAAAAAATACAGTTACCCTCATCTATCCGAGGCCTGGAAGTTGAAACAGTATGTGCTGAGTAAAGACGGTCTGGAGAAGTATTCTGAGTGAGTTACCCTCATATGTCGCTCCCATGCATTGGAGTTGTAGTGTTTGAACTTTTGTTGTTGTATTGTCTGAACTGCCGTTGTTGTAGTATCTGAACTTCTGTTTTATGTCTCCTCTTGCCTTTTGAGTTATAGTGTCTGGACTTCTGTTTGTTGTTGTATCTGAACTTCTAATATTTTTTTACCATCCTTTTGTATTCTGCAGGACAAGCTACTGCATGTTTACCATCCCTGGGAATGTGATTGACCTCATAGGACATGTCCTTTATAGGCTTTTCGGTGAAGGGCAGCAGATGGAAGAAGACATAATGGATTATCTCATAAATTTGTGGAAGGATAAGCCGGAGACCTCCGAGATATTCACTAATCCTGATAGGGTTGTACTTAGTCCCTACTTCATACAGGTTTTAGTTCTTTGCACCCCTGTCTCTTTTTTTGCCTTAGTTTTGTTGTAGTGGCATCTGGGAGGTGTTTTAATTGTGTTTTGGTGAATGCACAGTACTACCTGGAGTATGATTTCTTCTCCGCAAGAGTTCCAAAGTTTGATGCAAAAAAATCTGCTGGTCTCCTCCCAATGTTTGTTCGCAAGGAAGATGACCTTCTTAACGCAAAGCTGGTTAGTTTTTCATAACTCTTGCTTTTTTTAATTTCATGTGCATCCTTTTGCTGAGTTTATCTAGAAGTTTTTGTTCATCTCGGTTGTTCAATACCTATGTTTTATAGTTTGTGTACACTGTTTCTTTCATTCTTGGCAGGTTTTCTTGATTCTATTCAAGCCAATTGGCACAATGGCGCACTACACTATGTACGTGGTGAATAGATATTGTGGGAGCATTACATCCTTCATTCACTTTCTTACGATAATATGCAAACGTCGCGATCGAGTTTCCATGGGGACTACCAAAATATCGTGAGTGTTTCTTAGCTTGAACCTCCTTTCACATTCTCTTGTTTGACATGAAGTTTATTATGCCTTGTGTTGACAAAATATGTTGCTGTCTCTATTTTGGTAATACTGCTTGAACTGACTATTATTTAGAAGTTGAACTTCTGCTATTTTTTGTTTAGGTGGATCTTATGCAAGTATTGCTTTTTTATGTACCTGAACTTAACTATTTTGGTTAACATGTTTTTGACTTCATCTAATTTTGTTATTTCTGGCAGATGAAGAGATTTGTTGGGTTGCTCGAGGAGGTGTACGGCAAGGCTCCATACAAGGCGAGCAAGCAGCCTAACTGGGTGACTATTGCAAAGAGGCCCACTTTCATCGATGTTCCGAAGCAGAAGAGTAATGATTGTGGTTTCTTTGCCGTGAAGTTCAGCACTTCGTATTACAGCGATGAGATTGTTGAAGATTTTGGTGATGTGGAAGTATGTTCTGTCTTTGTTCTTGTCTCATCATCCTTTGATTTTTCTTGTGTGTTTTTGGTGAGACGCTCCTGCTGTGGTTTTAGATATCCGTTACTAAACCATCGTTTTCACCTTTCTTTTGTTTGCAGGCTGCTGTAGATGACTGGAAGGCTGAGTTCATGCACACTCTGATTTTTAGTGAGAAGAATGAAGTCATGGTTTTAGAGCTCCCTAAAGAGATCCAGTCCTTTGGCCCGTGAATTCAAAGCATTAGTTTCATTGTAGATTTGATTTCGTACAGATTTTTAGGTTTGATAATGATTGGAACAATTCCGTAAAGATTTGGTTGTAAGAATGTTTTTAGTGATTTGTGTATCTATAGGTGCAGCACTAATGATATTGTGGACAAATGCATTTGGTGTGAGGAATGATTTGGCTTTGTGAATTTCAATGTACTGCGTCGTTTTTCAGTATCCATGTGTTGAATGTTTTTGCCCCAACAGATGTACCTGAACTTCTGCCTCGGTTTTGGTTGAACTGCTTGATTTTTTTTGTGTTGTTTATTTTTGGGACCCCAACATATGATCGTAGACTTGAACTTCTGCTTTGAGATGTGGCTGGGCTGCTGGTTTCAGATGGAGAGGATATTCTGTGTTGTGTAATGTATTGGTAATTTTCAATCCAACCAATATGTATGCTTTTGCGTAGAATCTATATTTGTTTTTTGTGTTTTTTCAAGTGCGAATGTATTTCATATGTAAATTTGTGCATAAATATTGTTGACGTTTCTTTATCTTTGTCGGCATTGTACATGAACTTCTGCACGTATCCAAGGAGAACTTCACATTTGAACGCGTTGTCTTAGGCTTGCTATTCTTAGTTTATGCGGCGAAACTTTAATTTTTAAGCATATTCTTTTCCTACATAGATTTTACATACCAGAACTTCTTCTGTAAGATGACATTAACCTCAAATTTGTATGATTATTTGTTGGTTGCTCTTTTATGGAATACAACACGAGCACCTCTTGCCATAACATACCAGGACTTCTGCAGTAATATTACTTGAACTTCGCAGTGTATGTTTTTCAATTTATTACTGCTTGCACTTCCATGCAATACAACACCAGCACATCACTTCCTGCCATAACATACCAGGACTTCTGCAGTAATATTACTTGAACTTCATAGTGTATGTTTTTCAATTTATTACTGCTTGCACTTCCATGCAATACAACACCAGCACATCACTTCCTGCCATAACGTACCAGGACTTCTGCAGTAATATTACTTGAACTTCACAGTGTATGTTACCAGGGGCTGACATAATGTTCTGCACATTGACATGACATAAGTTTGCATTGTGTTAATTGACCTATTCTAACTGTTCATGAGCCTTGAGCTCCTCCTAGGCTTTGGTGGTAGAGGTTTTTGCTTGACATGTACCTCTTCCTCTTCATCATCCTCTTCCTCTTCCTATTCATCGTCCTCTTCCTCTTCCTCTTCGTCTTCCTCTTCTTCAATTGCGTCTTCATCTTCTTCTTCCTCTTCATCTTCCACCACTTTTGCTTTCTGTTTCTTCTTTGGCTTTTTGCTTGTCTTTGCAGCATCTGCATGCTGCGGGCATGTTCTTGCATTATGTGGTTCATACTGCTTGCATATGCTACAAAGCCTGCTGCTTGCTTTCTGTGGGTGTGGTCCCTTCTTTTGTTCTACAACTTTGGGCTGTTGTTTCTGAACTTTGGGTTGCTTGACCTCCTCAGCATTGTTTCTTTCCAAGAGTGTTGGACAGGTCAGCTTGTTGTGTCCCGCAGCCTGGTTGCACACACTGCATTTCCTGTGTCCAAGTGGTACTCTGTTCTCATCGTGCACGATGACTCTTCCTGCAGGTGGTGCCTTTATTTGAGCTCTCTTGTCACTTTTCTTTGCTGCAGTAATTTTCTTCCTACCCTTTGTTTCAGAATACAACGGCAATTTCATCGTCTCTTGCTGTCACTGCTCCATTGATTGGCCACCACCCTGCTTGCATTGGTTGGCTTCAGCGGCGGCGTTGAGCATTTCAGCTGCATAATAATGAAGGTCATCTTCAATTTCAGTGTCCTCTTCAGCCATCCTTTCGTCAGCATCTGCTTGATTTGCTGAATGTATTGCATCAAGCTCTTCCACAAGCCTCTTGAGAACATAGTAGGCTCTGTCATATTGCTGGTCACATCTCATTGCTTTCTTGTTAACCATCAAATTCAGCTGCAGCAAGATGTCTTGCTTCGATAGCCTTGAGCTGCCATCCGATGCGGTTGTGTTGTAGTCCCTTTTATCAAAGGTTGGTTGTGATCTTGCAGTCTTTGTGTACCGTTTGAGGATATACTTGTTTGGAAATTTGTCAGGCTTGAGGTAGTCCAGTATGTTCATGATGTGAAGGCAGAACATGCCTGCATTTCTGTGATGAATGCAGAATACATAGTTTGTGAGCCAGCAATGAGTTTCATAAATTTTGATAATATACTACTAGTCTAGCTATTTAATGAGCTTGTTTTTTTGCTCACCTGTGTGTGTCCAAAGCTTGCATCCACACTCGTATATTTCATTCTCTGGGTCAGCTACAACCTGGAATTCATGCTTTGACCAGGAAAATCTTTCTTCATCATCATGGCCAGGCTTGTTGTGGTAGTACACAAGGTACTTAGTGGGCTCTACTATACGCTTTGCGCGAAATAGCGTGGCCTTTCTCATCCTATTCCTCATCTCGGTGTACACGGCTTTCATGTACTTGATAGACATGTCTTTCTCGTAGTCGTAAGTTGTTTTTGTCACAGGATTGGTCTGCACATGTCAAAAAGTGAGATATTAGTCAAAGCAGAGTCATGGGTTTCATTTTTTAAAATTCAAAGTGCACATGTTGAAGGTAAAATAGAACTTGATGGGGGTGTTTTGTACTTGTCATCATAGCATGTTGGTCATTGTTTGCTCGTTCTCCTTCTACATCCGAGTTTGTATGCAAGCATTGACCCGCCTAGCAAACTTGTTTAGGTTCTGGGTGCCCTTGACAAACCCTTTCTTTAGCACATGGTTCATGCTCTCGATTTGTTGTGTGGAAGTCATTCTAGCACAGAAATTATTCTTGTAATATGCTGAAATCCACATCTTCCTATCACTCCAGAGCTGCATCATCATCTGGTCGTTCTCCAGGTTGTACTTGTGCACGAGTTTAGCCCCCGGCATCTTCAAACTCCGTTGGCATCAGCGACCAGTTTAATATAGCTGTGAACTCCTCTTTGAATGTTTTATACTTTTTGTACAACAACGCGAGGTATTCCCTATACTTCTTCATGATGTGCCAACGGCATAGCTTGTGGACGGTGTTGTGAAATGATTGTGGTATAGCTTTCGCCATCGATGGGCATTGGTCTGCATGAATTAAAAAATGAAACTTGATTCTTTTTTTGTACTGATGGTGAACTTATGTTGCACAAGTACTTGAACTACACGTCTTGGCAGTATGGTATCTAAGAATGTCACATGTATTTTTTCTTTACAGCAGTGTTGCTGAACTTCTTTGGTACCAGTGCTTGAACTTCATAGTTAGTAGTAGGACAAACTAGTAGTGTCGCAATAAAAAAATTTCTTAAAGCATTGTTGTTGAACTTTTGTGATGGCAGTGCTTGAACTTCACGTAAATAACTGTATTTTTTTGAACATGCTACATATATTTATCTTGCATATTTGGCCTTGAACTTCTATGATTCATGTATTCGAACTTCACATTCATACCTAATTTTTTTCTAAACATGTGACAGATAATTTTGCTTTCTTGTACTGCTAGTTGGAATTCTGTGCTAACAATGGTTGAACTGCCTTCTTTACATTATTTTCAGACAAAACCAATGTACCCAACCATCCAACACAGACCCATAGACTGAAAAGATGATGAAACTTGAGGAGTTTTTTTTTTGAACTCACCTGTTAGAATGCAAGTTGGGTGCTTGTTGTTCATGCACCGTAGAAATGTATCGAACAGCCACTTGAATGACTTTGCATCTTCATCTCTTATCAGGGCAACAACAAATATCTTTGACTGCAAGTGATGGTTTGTTCCAACAAACACTCCTGGGGGCATATGAAATCTGTTGGTCTTGTAAGTCGTGTCAAATGTTACGCAATCGCCGAAGTCTTGATAGGCTCCTCGGTAGCTTGCATTGGACCAGAAAATGTTTTTAATTGACTTGTCCTTGTCCACTTGGATGTCATAGAAAAACTCATCATTTATTGCCTTCATGTCTTTGAAGAATGAAACAAGTTTCAATACATCATCCAAATCATCTTTCCTTGCATTCATGGCTTTCCTACAAATCACATGCAAACATGCATTTGTTTATTTTTTTTCTAGCAAAGGGTTGTGAGCTAGGATGCTATTTTACATTGCAGTATGTGGGTGTTTGAATACTTACTGGTTTAACAGGTCTCGTCCGGTCATGCTTAGGAAGTAGCTTCCATCTTCATTTTCAGATAGCATGGACATGATTGTTGTGTGCTTGACATCATGGTACGGCAGGAGCTTTACATACTCCAAAATAGTGGGGTCATAATTCTTGTGTGAGTGCAAAAATACCAGCATATCATCAGTTTGCATGAGCTGGTGATTATGATTGTACTCAATGTCCACTGCAACGCATGTGCCATCCTCCTGCACCTTCACGCTCATTCTTGCATTGCAGCCTGTCCTCTGTGATGTTTTGTTTCGCTTTCTGCTGGCCTCTGAAATAGAAGATGTGTGTATCCCTTGGAAGGCACAAACAAAATACTTGTGGTTGTCATTTCCACCCGTCTTCCTGATTCCAAAACCAGCATGTCTGGCGTATCTTTTATAAAATTCCCTCGCTTTCTCTACATCTTTGAATCGCATCTTTAGTCTTGGTATTAGATAATCCGGTAGATCTGGCGTCTGCAGAAAAAGAAAAAATAATAATCCAAACAACACCTTAAAATGGAGTTTATGAACTTGTTATCCTGGAGGGAGCAGAAAATTTGCAGATAATACAAGATGCGGATATAAATATTTTTTGCCTCACTTACGTGCGTGTATGATCGCAACTCCGCCGGTGTCGGCTGATGTCCCTCTGGGATGGGGCATGGCGGAGTAATCATAGAAGGATGCAGCAGTGGATCACGAGGAGGAAGGAGGGCTGAAGATGGCCTCTCTCTTGTTTGCGTCCTTTTTGCTTGAGGTGGGTGTGGAGGTATTGCGATCCTGCTCTTGGTTTGCTCTTTTGTTTTGTCAAGCAATCCATCTACCTTATGCCCCGTACAATTCTGACTTATAGCAGCAGCAGCAGGATCAAACGATGGTAGTGTGCAGATCACACTCCTCCGTGTGTGTGTTGCTGTTGGATTTGTCCTGGGATCCGGTTTAGTTGCTTCGCTTTGGCATTGATGAGGCACACCAGGATAACCTCCAGAGTTACACACAGGACTTGAGCTAACCCCCTCCTCCATTGGCGTGCTTGGGAGTCTGCTGGTGGATACAAAAAATCCGCGGGGGATTTCCGGCATCACCCAATTAGGTGGAGGCGCAAACTTGTGTGGATAGGGCTGTGACCCAGCTTCTTGGGAGTATCCGTGTGTTTCGGGTGTCATCCATTTTTGGTCTGGAGCAGGTTGGTAATGATGTTGGTGTGTTTGAGGTGTGGCCCATTGAGGGGGTGGTGCAACGCGTACAGGCTTTGGATTGTGTACTTGCTGCTGGGAACTTCTAAGCTTCTTCATGCGTCTCTCGTCTTGCTGACATAAAAGAAAAAAATGTCTATTAGCACACAAGTTATATCTGCATATACCTTTGTAACTGAACTTAGCATTATTCACAGCCTGAACTTCTCATATAAAAGTGGTGAGAGCCATCACACTATGCACTGAGCTGAGCATCTGCCGATGCCTTTGTACCTGAACTTCTTGTTTTGCAAAGGGGAAATACTGTCTACAGTTAAAAAACCTGAACCTTCATGAGTTTTTGAATGGTTGGACTGCTAGTGCATACCAACCTGACCTTCATGACATATCACATGCATGTTCTATTTTTCCTTTTATTTTTTTTAATGTGAATGTGTATGTGAATGCAGGCAAATTTTTGTGGCCTGGACTGAGGCTCACATACTACCTTAACTTCACATGTGTGTAAGCAGGCAGGCAGATTTTACAATGCTGTTTTGTAGCCTGGACTGAGGCTCATACACTACCAGAACTTCACATGGTTGTAAGCAGGCAGATTTTAAAAAAGCTTTTGTAGCCTGGACTGATGCTCACACACCACCTGAACTTCACATAGTTGTAAGCAAATAACAGAACTAAGGAAGGAAGAAGTTCAACCATACCCTGGCTATAAGTTCGGCCAACCTTTTTCCAGCAGCTGATAGGCCACCTTGAGAAAAATTCTTCGCGGAGGTATGAGAAGAATTCCATGGCAATCCATGTCTTGCAGAGGGCGCGAAGTTCATCTGCATGAAGCAAGAAGGTCAGAGAAGGCAAGATTGAAGAAGAAGGCAAAATTGGGAGGAAGTTCATGTACTGTTGCAGCTGAATTTGAGGGTCAGAGAAGGTCAGAGAAGGCAAGATTGAATTTGAAGGCGCAGCAGATGCCGCCTCCGCGGAGGAGTTGCTCCGTTAGTCGCGCCGCTCGCCGTAGCTTGTGTCGGGCCCGTCATCTGGTCTGCCAAGGCGTCGGACTGTGGCGATGGGACGACGATGCGGCTTCCTGAATTCCATGGCGGCTTCGTCGCGTCCAGGCGACGCGGGCTCCTTCGCGCCGGCGTCCGTCGTCGCTCGCTCGCCAGCGCATGTGGCCGGCCAGGAGCTGGAGATGGAGGGGAGGCGGCGGACCCGGCCGGCCAGGAGCTGGGGAAGGAGGGGAGGCGGCGGATCCGGCCGGCCAGGAGCTGGGGAAGGAGGGGAGGCGGCGGATCCGGCCAAGATCGGTGGCCAGGAGGGGAGGAGCGGCGAGGAGGGGGGCTGGGGCGGCTCGCGATCGAGGGGATCAGGTGGATCCTGTCGAGGCGTCTCGGATCTGGTGGGATCCTGTCGGGGCGACTCGGGTCGGGCCGGGAAGTTCAGGGAAGTTCGGGAGGGCCTGTCGGGCCCTATATAGGGGCTGGTGTGATCCAAATAACTATTCTAATCCTGGGATTAGAATAGTGTTGTCCTATTTATATATCCACTAATTGTTTTAGTCCTTTAACTTTTAAAGGATTGGCTAGAGATGGCCTTATGCCTTGTTTATTTCAGTTCTTCACAATGTGATGCTCTATATGTGCAACTATTTGCCGTGCAATTCAATTTCATCAATAATAGTTTCAACAATACCACTATGAATTACGATATTTGGTTGTTGTTAACGATATTGTAGTTAACATGCCTTTTCGTTTTTTTACAATAACTAGTTAACTTTAGACCTGCACAATACCAGTTTGAATGACTATTTGCTTGTTTATAAATGTTATGCCTGATGCTAACACACCTTTCCACTTCTTGTTTTGCTTAACTAGCATGCTTAAGCCTGCACACTGAAGCTATCATTTGTAGATTATGTTGTCTACTATGGATATATTTGGTTGATGTTTAGCCTGTTGTGCTTAACATGCCTTTATATGTACTCATACAGGACAATATTGAGAACAGTGTTGTTTTTTCCATCGAGGTTAGTTTCATCGCATTGCTTATATGTACTCACTATTCAGGATCTCGGTAGCTGGTACCGTATAGCCTGGGGGCTGATAAGGGATTAATTATCAAATCGGATATTTCACTGAATATATCTGCAACCCATTTATCAGTAGATTAACTAAGCCATATTTAATATATCTAAGGCTACATAGCAACATGGATTGTAATGAATGACTAAATATGCAATCCCAGGCTACATAGCAACAAGGAAGAGTGTTACCTTAATGTTCGTGTTACCTTAATGTTCTGATGATGTCTAGATACACGTGTATAAAATCTTATATAATGGGATGGAGGGAGTGTTACACTACATCATTTTGCAATTGTTGTTTAGCTTATAATATTAACTTGGTGATTTAGGTACACATGTCATTGCCAAAGATCCACACTTCGACCCTTTCTGCGTATGTGGCAATGAGATATTCATGAACCGACATCAAGTGAGGAAACTGATAAAGATTGTTATTAAAATGGGTCAAAATATGTCAATCGAACTATATGTTTACACTTTTTGCAAGACAACAGTGAACTACATGATGGTAAGTAAGAACCCTGTAGCCTTCTTTTTACTGCCCATAATGAGTTGTGTTAGATGACAATGTCTGAATCTTTTTTCCTTTGTAGTGGATCCTAAAGCAGTTTACTCAAGATTACCTCTCAAACTACATGATTGGCGGCCGGCCATCACAAGGGGTTGGACTAGAGTCGTGCGTGCCTTCTGCATCCAGGAGAGCACAATAAGGCCATTCCGCTTCACCTTGTTCAGCAACCAGAATGTCTGTCGCCTCTTTCTTTACCATCTGTAATAGTACAAGTATAGAACCCTGGTTCATCATTCTTTATTTGCTGGTTATGTAATTCTTAAACATATGTACCTATGAATTGAATAATGCATTGGTTGTTTGAACCTGATGGATATGAATAAAGCTATAGCCTACTTTCAAGTTTAAATTAGGTACAATTTTAAATAGCAGTAATTAAATTAGGGCAAAATTATGGTGTGCGGGTCATTACGGCACACATGATTAATAAAGCAAAGCATGTGCGATATACATCATAATCCTACACGGTTCACGGAGTGGAAATGTGTGTAACAATGCACACAATTGCTGTTTGCAAAGCATGTGTGATGTCAGACACTATTACATACGGTGTGGGAAAACTAAATGTGTGCGAATGTCTACCTATCGTACACGATTTATAATCATGAACTGTTTGTGATGTGCCAGGCATCGTAAACATAGAGCCGTGCCTAGAAAACTCCCGTGCCTGGAATTTGTCTGGGCCTGGAATCTGTCTGGGTTTAGGTAAAAACCATAAAACTCCGACTGCGATGGCAATGCTAGCACAAATGAGTAGCAAGGATGAATCATTTTAGATATGCGAGACATCGGAAACGGTTATAGAGGGGCAACTGTATGCATCGAGGATCCCTATCCCCGATGGTTTCTGGGTTGTGTGGGAAGGACCCCCCTATCGCCCACACTCACTAGGTTACGGTTCCGAGCACCGTCGCGAAAAGGGGTTAAAAATCGTTTGTATAGCACCAACGCGTACCAGTGACATGGGATAATCAAAAATTATAGATACCTTGGAGACATATCAGCATCCCCAAGCTTAATTTCTGCTCGTCCTTGAGTAGGTAAATGATAAAAAAAGAATTTTTAATGTGGAATGCTACCTAACATGTTCATCACATTTTCTTTTCTTTGTAGCATGGACATTTGGACTTTTATATGGTTCAAAGCAATAGTCTAGTTTTGACATGAAGACTTAAATACTCAAGCATACCAACAAGCAACCATGTCTTTCAAAATATCAACACTAAATAAAGTTATCCCTATCCCATTATGCTCAACCATTGATCCATTCATGAAACACACTCGAATATTAGCTACACCCAATGCTCAAATACGACCATAGTGCCCCTTAGTTGGTGTTTTATGAGAGAAGATGAAGACTCAAATTCAAAATAAAAATTGCCCAAGGTAAAATAAAGGCCCTTCACATAGGGACGTAGGGATTTGTAGAGGTGCCAGAGCTCAAAGCAAAAATTGAGAGATAAAAACATTTTGGGAGGCATACTTTTCCCACCAATGAAAACGACTTAGAGCTCCCAACACTTTCCATGCTAGATACATCATAGGCGGTTCCCAAACAGAAAATAAAGTTTATTCCTTTTTCCACCATTACTTTCACTTTCCATGGTTAACTGTATCCACGGGTGCCCTCCATACCAACACTTTCCAAGGAATTTATTATTTGATAACATAAACTAAATTCATTTTTTCATTTCAGGACTGGGCATCCCTAATACCTTTGTCGTACTCTCGTGCAATGACAAGTGAATAAACACTCATCGTGAGAATAACACATCTAGCATGGAAAATATTGGCCACCCCTCACCGCCTCGCGAGTGGTACAAGCACACAAAAGATAATTTTTTTAAAATTAGAGATGGCACATGCAAATTTGCTTAGAACGGCACAAAAATACCGCATATAGGTAGGTATAGTGGACTCATATGGAAAAACTGGTTTAAAGGGTTTTGGATGCACATGTAGTGATCATACTTAATGCAAAACAAAGGCTAGCAAAAAGATTGAGAAGCGACCAACCAAGAAACGAAAAATCTTGTACCCAAGCATTAAGCATAAGTAACACCGAATAATGCACCACAAGTAGGATATAAATTTCATTGCATAACTATTGACTTTCGTGCTTGCATAGGGAATCACAAACCTTAACATCAATATTCTTACTAAAGCATAATTACTCATCAACATGACTCACATATCATACCGCCATACCTCAAAACCATTACTAAGAACCTAGTTTATTTTGTCCAATGATCTTCATGATTTTTTTTATTATATCCTCCTTGGATATATATCACTTTGGGACTATTTTCACGTGTTGCTTTTGATAAGATCAAACAAATTTAAGTGAAGAACATGAGCATAATATTTCTTTCTCTCAAAATAATCTAAGTGAAGCATGAGAGAATTTCTTAAAAAATCACTAACTCTCAAATAAATCTAAGTGAAGCATCAGAGCATTTCTTCAAAAATAACAAAGCACACCGTGCTAAAAAAGATATAAGTGAAGCACTCGAGCAATTCCATGGCTCTAAAAATTTAAGTGAAGCATAGGAGCAATCATAGCATAATTTTTGGCTCTCTCAAAAAGGTGTGTTCAGCAAGGATTCGAGACTTAAAACACAAAGCAAAACAAGCGAAGACTCATATCATATAAGACGCTCCAAGCAAAACTCATAATATGTGACGAATAAAAATATAGTTCCAAGTAAAATACCGATGGTTGTTAGAAGAAAGAGGGGATGCCACTCGGGGGCATCCCCAAGCTTAGTTGCTTGCTACTTATTGAATATTATCTTGGGGTGCCTCGGGCATCCCCAAGCTTAGCCTTTTGCTAATCCTTATTCCTTCATCAATCGTAAGATCACCCAAAACTTGAAAACTTCAATCACACAAAACTCAACAAAACCTTCGTGAGATTCGTTAGTATAAGAAAGCAAACCACTACTATAAGTACTGTTGCAAACCCATTCATATTTTATTTTTGCATTATATATATTGTATTCAACTTCTCTATGGAAAAAACTCTTCAAAGAAAACCATAGAATCATCAAAACAAGCACACAATGCAAAGAAAACAGAATTTGTCAAAAACAGAACGGTCTGTAGCAATCTGACTACTTCAAATACTTCTGTAACTCCAAAAATTCTGAAAAGTTAGGACGACATGAATAATTTGTTTCTTAATCTTATGCAAAAGTATATAACTCAAAAGCACTCTTTTGATAAAAATAAAAAATAATTTGTGAGCGCAAAAGTTTCTGTTTTTCAGCAAGATCAAATCAACTCTCACCCAAATCATCCCAAAGGCCTTGCTTGGCACAAACACTAATTTAAACCACAAAAACACATCAAATCAGAGGCATAATTGTGTATTTTATTGAAAATAACAAGAAAACCAAAAAGCAAAAAGATACAAGTTGGGTTGCCTCCCAACGAGCGTTATCGTTTTATGCCCCTAGCTAGGCATAAGATTTGAATGATGCTCAAATGAAAGATAGTAGTTAAAACACAAAGAGAGAATCATGTAACAGGTGAAAACACATTTAATTCTAACATACTTGCTATACATAGGCATTTTATAAGCAAACAAATTATCAAGACAAGAAATTTCTAGCATATGCAAGGTAGAAGAATAAAACGTTGATGATCTCAACATAATGAGAGGTAATTTAGTAACATGAAAATTTCTACAACCATATTTTCCTCTCTCGTAATAATTACATGTAGGATGATAATCAAATTCTACAATATAACTATCACATAAAATATTTTCTTCATGATCCACATGCATGCAAAGTTGTCACTCTTCCAAAATAGTGGGATTATCTTTAGCTAACATTGACATTCTTCCAAACTCACTTTTAATATTATCACACACATATTCATCATGAGGTTTAAATAAATTTTCAAGATCATAAGAATCATAATCACCCCAATCATGATCAATGCAATAAGTAGTGGACCTAGCAATATTTGCATCCCCAAGCTTGGGGTTTTGCATATTATTAGCACAATTCACATTAATAGAATTTATAATAACATCATTGCAATCATTCTTTTCATTCAAGGAGCTATCATGAATAAATTTATCAATTTCTTCTTTCAACACTTCATCACAATTTTCAGATTCATAAATCTCAAGCAAAACTTCATAAAGATAATCTAGTGAACTCAATTCACTAGCAATTGGTTCATCATAATTGGATCTCTTGAAAAGATTAGCAAGTGGATGAGGATCCATATCAATATATTCTTAGCAAGTGAAGATGCAAACAAATAGAAGGCACATGGCAACATAAGCAAACATGAAATCTGATGAAAAAAAGGCAAACGAAAAAGAAAGCGAATAAAATGCCAAATTTCTGTGAAGTGGCAGAGAGGAAAACGAGAGGGAAATGGCAAATAATGTAAATTGCAAGGAGATGAGATTTGTGATTAGGAACCTAGTTGATGTTGATGATCCTCCCAGGCAACGGCGCTAGAAATTCCTTTTGATGCTTGCTTGAACTACGTCGGTATTTCCCCAAAGAGGAAGGGATGATGCAGCACAGAGACGGTAGGTATTTTCGTCAGTGATGAGACCAAGGTTATCGAACCAGTAGGAGAACCAAGCAACACAATGTAAATATCCCCTGCACACAAATAACAAATACTCGCAACCTGACGTGTTAAAGGGGTTGTCAATCCCTTTCGGGTAACGGTGCCTCAAATTGGCGAGAAGACGCGATAAAGTTGTGATAGATAGGATAAATAGATTGCAAAATAAATAAAGTACAACAAGGTATTTTTGTGTTTTTGGTTTAATAGATCTGAAAATAAAAGAAAAATAGATCGCAAAGAAAGATATGATGAAAAGAGACCCGGGGGCAGTAGGTTTCACTAGTGGCTTCTCTCGAGAAAAATAACAAACCGTGGGAAAACAATTACTGTTGGGCAATTGATAGAACTTCAAATAATCATGATGATATCCGGGCAATAATCATTATATAGGCATCACGTCCAAGATTAGTAGACCGACTCCTGCCTGCATCTACTACTATTACTCCACACATCGACTGTTATCCAGCATGCATCTAGTGTATTAAGTTCATGGAAAAACGGAGTTGCAATAAGAACGATGGCATGATATAGAAAATATCTATTTATGTAGAAATATACCCCATCTTGTTATCCTTAGTAGCAACGATACATACGTGTCGTTTCCCCTTCTGTCACTGGGATCAGACACCAGAAGATCGAACCCAACACAAAGCACTGTTGGAAATATGCCCTAGAGGCAATAATAAATTAGTTATTATTATTATATTTCCTTGTTCATGATAATCATTTATTATCCATGCTATAATTGTATTGATAGGAACTCAGATACATGTGTGGGTACATAGATAACACCATGTCCCTAGTAAGCCTCTAGTTGACTAGCTCATTGATCAATAGATGGTTACGGTTTCCTGACCATGGACATTGGATGTCGTTGATAACGGGATCACATCATTAGGAGAATGATGTGATGGACAAGACCCAATCCTAAGCCTAGCACAAAGATTGTGTAGTTCGTATGCTAAAGCTTTTCTAATGTCAAGTATCATTTCCTTAGACCATGAGATTGTGCAACTCCCGGATGACGTAGGAATGCTTTGGGTGTACCACACGTCACAACGTGACTGGGGTGGCTATAAAGGTGCACTACGGGTATCTCCAAAAGTGTCTGTTGGGTTGGCACGAATCAAGACTGGGATTTGTCACTCCGTGTAACGGAGAGGTATCTCTGGGCCCACTCGGTAGGACATCATCATAATGTGCACAATGTGACCAAGGGGTTGATCACGGGATGATGTGTTACGGAATGATTAAAGAGACTTGTCGGTAACGAGATTGAACAAGGTATCAGGATACCGATGATCGAATCTCGGGCAAGTACTATACCGCTAGACAAAGGGAATTGTATACGGGATTGATTGAATCCTCGACATCGTGGTTCATACGATGAGATCATTGTGGAACATGTGGGAGCCAACATGGGTATCCAGATCCCGCTGTTGGTTATTGGCCGGAGAGTTGTCTCGGTCATGTCTGCATGGTTCCCGAACCCATAGGGTCTACACACTTAAGGTTCGATGACGCTAGGGTTATAGGGAATAGATATACGTGGTTACCGAATGTTGTTCGGAGTCCCGGATGAGATCCCGGATGTCACGAGGAGTTCCGGAATGGTCCGGAGGTAAAGATTTATATATGGGAAGTCCTGTTTTGGTCACCGGAAAAGTTTCGGGTGCTATCGGTAACGTACCGAGACCACCGGGAGGGTCCCGGGGGTCCACCAAGTGGGGCCACCGGCCCCAGAGGGCAGCATGGGCCAAGTGTGGGAGGGGACTAGCCCCAAGTGGGCTTGTGCCCCCCCCCACCAGGGCCCAAGGCGCCTAGGGTTTGGGGAGGGGGCGCCTCCACCTTACTTGGGGGGCAAGTTTCCCCCTCTCCCCCCCTTGGCCGCCACCCTAGATGGGTTTTGGGGCTGCCGCACCCCTTGGGGTGGGAACCCTAGAGGGGGTGCAGCCCCCTCCCTCTCCCCTATATATAGTTGAGGTCTTTGGGGCTGCAAACGAAAGAGTTTCCACCTCTCCCTGGCGCAGCCCTACCTCTCTTTCTCCTCATCTCTCCCGGTGCTTGGTGAAGCCCTGCTGGAATACCACGCTCCTCCATCACCACCACGCCGTTGTGCTGCTGCTGGACGGAGTCTTCCCCAACCTCTCCCTCTCTCCTTGCTGGATCAAGGCATGGGAGACGTCACCGGGCTGCACGTGTGTTGAACGCGGAGCTGCTGTCCGTTCGGCACTAGGACCTCCGGTGATTTGGATCACGATGAGTACGACTCCTTCAACCCCGTTCACTTGAACGCTTCTGCTTAGCAATCTACAAGGGTATGTAGATGCACTCTCCTTCCGCTTGTTGCTAGATTACTCCATAGATTGATCTTGGTGATGCGTAGAAAATTTTGAATTTCTGCTACGTTCCCTAACAGTGGCATCATGAGCTAGGTCTATTGCGTAGTTTCTATGCACGAGTAGAACACAAGTTGTTGTGGGCGTTGATTTTGTTCAATATGCTTATCGTTACTAGTCCAATCTTGTTTCGACGGTATTGTGGGATGAAGCGGCCCAGACCGACCTTACACGTACACTTACGTGAGACAGGTTCCACCGACTGACATGCACTTGTTGCATAAGGTGGCTAGCGGGTGCCAGTCTCTCCCACTTTAGTCGGAACGGATTCGATGAAAAGGGTCCTTATGAAGGGTAAATAGCAATTGGCATATCACATTGTGGTTTTGCGTAGGTAAGAAACGTTCTTGCTAGAAACCCATAGCAGCCACGTAAAACAGGCAAACAACAATTAGAGGACGTCTAACTTGTTTTTGCAGGGTATGCTATGTGATGTGATATGGCCAAAAGAATGTGATGAATGATATGTGATGTATGAGATTGATCATGTTCTTGTAATAGGAATCACGACTTGCATGTCGATGAGTATGACAACTGGCAGGAGCCATAGGAGTTGTCTTAATTTATTGTATGACCTGCGTGTCATTGAACAACGCCATGTAATTACTTTACTTTATTGCTAAACCGTTAGCCATAGTAGTAGAAGTAATAGTTGGCGAGACAACTTCATGGAGACACGATGATGGAGATCATGGTGTCATGCCTGTGACGATGATGATCTTGGAGCCCCGAAGATGGAGATCAAAAGGAGCAAAATGATATTGGCCATATCATGTCACTTTTGATTGCATGTGATGTTTATCATGTTTATGCATCTTATTTTCTTAGAACGATGGTAGTAAATAAGATGATCCCTCATTAAAATTTCAAGAAAGTGTCCCCCCTAACTGTGCACCGTTGCGAAAGTTCGTTGTTTCGAAGCACCACGTGATGATCGGGTGTGATAGATTCTAACGTTCACATACAACGGGTGTAAGCCAGATTTACACACGCGAAACACTTAGGTTGACTTGACGAGCCTAGCATGTACAGACATGGCCTCGGAACACAAGAGACCGAAAGGTCGAGCATGAGTCATATGGTAGATACGATCAACATGAAGATGTTCACCGATGATGACTAGTCTGTCTCACGTGATGATCGGACACGGCCTAGTTGACTCGGATCATGTAGTCACTTAGATGACCAGAGGGATGTCTATCTGAGTGGGAGTTCATAAGATGAGCTTAATTATCCTGAACATAGTCAAAAGGTCTTTGCAAATTATGTCGTAGCTCGCGCTTAAGTTCCACTGTTTTAGATATGTTCCTAGAGAAAATTTAGTTGAAAGTTGATAGTAGCAATTATGCGGACTGGGTCCGTGAACTGAGGATTGTCCTCATTGCTGCGTAGAAAGATTATGTCCTTAATGCACTGCTCAGTGTGCTGAACCCTGACCGTCGTCTGTGGATGTTGCGAACATCTGACATACATGTTTTGATAACTACGTGATAGTTCAGTTAAATGGTTTAGAGTTGAGGCACCAAAGACGATTTCGAAACATCGCGGAACATATGAGATGTTTCGAGGGATGAAATTGGGATTTCAGGCTCGTGCCCACGTCAAGAGGTATAAGACCTCCAACGATTTTCTTAGCCTGCAAACTAAGGGAAAAAAGCTCAATCATTGAGCTTGTGCTCAGATTGTCTGAGTACAACAATCACTTGAATCGAGTGGGAGTTGATCTTCCAGATGAGATAGTGATGTTTCTCTAAAGTCATTGACACCAAGCTGCTAGAGCTTCGTGATGAACTATAACATATCAGGGATAGATGATCCTTGAGATATTCGCGATGTTTGACACCGCGAAAGTAGAAATCAAGAAGGAGCATCAATTGTCGATGGTTAGTGAAACCACTAGTTTCAAGAAGGGCAAGGGCAAGAAGGGATACTTCATGAAACGGCAAATCAGCTGCTGCTCTAGTGAAGAAACCCAAGGTTGAACCCAAACCCGAGACTCAGTGCTTCTGTAATAAAGGGAACAGCCACTGGAGCAGAATTACCCTAGATACTTGGTAGATGAGAAGGCTGGCAAGGTCGATAGAAGTATATTGAATATACATTATGTTAATGTGTACTTTACTAGTACTCCTAGTAGCACCAGGGTATTAGATACCGGTTCAGTTGCTAAGTGTTAGTAACTCGAAATAAAAGCTACGGAATAAACGGAGACTAGCTAAAGGTGAGCTGACGATATGTGTTGGAAGTGTTTCCAAGGTTGATGTGATCAAGCATCGCACGCTCCCTCTACCATCGAGATTGTTGTTAAACCTAAATAATTGTTATTTGGTGTTTGCGTTGAGCATAGACATGATTGGATTATGTCTATCGCAATAAGATTATTCATTTAAGGAGAATAATGATTACTCTGTTTATTTGAATAATACCTTCAATGGTCTTGCACCTAAAATGAATGGTTTATTGAATCTCGATCATAGTGGTACACATTTTCATGCCAAAAGATATAATATAGTAATGATAGTACCACTTACTTGTGGCACTGCCATATAAGTCATATTGGTGTAAAACGCATGAAGAAGCTCCATGTTGATGGATCTTTGGACTCACTTGTTTTTGAAAGGTTTGAGACATGCGAACCATGTCTATTGGTGTATACGCATGAAGAAACTCCATGCAGATGGATCGTTTGGACTCACTTGATTTTGAATCACTTGAGATATGCAAATCATACCACATGGGCAAGATGACTGAAAAGACTCATTTTCAATAAGATGGAACAACATAGCAACTTGTTGGAAGTAACACATTTTGATGTGTGTAGTCCAATGAGTGCTGAGGCATGCAGTGGATATTGTTATGTTCTTACTTCACGGATGATTTGAGTAGATACCGAGTATATTTACTTGATGAAACACAAGTCTGAATTATTGAATGGTTCAAGTAATTCCAGAGTGAAGTTGAAGATCATCGTGACAAGAGGATAAAATGTCTATGATATGATCATAGAGATGAGTATCTGAGTTACGAGCTTTGGCACACAATTAAGACATTGTGGAAATTGTTTCACAATTAATACCGCCTGGAACACCATAGTGTGATGGTGTGTCCGAACATCATAGTTGCACCCTATTGGATATGGTGCGTACCATGATGTCTCTTATCGAATTACCACTATCGTTCATGGGTTAGGCATTAGAGGCAACCGCACTCACTTTAATAGGGCACCACGTAATTCCATTGAGACGACACCGTTTGAACTATGGTTTGGAGAAACCTAAGTTGTCGTTTCTTAAAAGTTTGGGGCTGCGACGCTTATGTGAAAAAGTTTTAGGTTGATAAGCTCGAACCCAAAGCGGATAAAATGCATCTTCATAGGACACCCAAAATAGTTGGGTATACCTCCTAATTCAGACCCGTAAGCAAAAGTGATTGTTTCTTGAATCGGGTCCTTTCTCAAGGAAAAGTTTCTCTTAGAATTGAATGGGAGGATGGTGGAGATTTGATGAGGTTGTTGAACCATCACATCAACTAGTGTGTAGCAGGGCACAGGAAGTTGTTTCTGTGGCACCTACACCAATTGAAGTAGAAGCTTATGATAGTGATCATGAAGCTTCGGATCAAGTCACTACCAAACCTCGTAGGGTGACAAGGATGTGTACTACTTCAGAGTGGTACAGTAATCATGTCTTGAAGGTCATGTTGCTAGACAACAATGAACCTACAAGCTATGGAGAAGCGATGGTGGGCCCGGATTCTGACAAATGGCTTGAGGCCATAAAATCCGAGAGAGGATCCATGTATGAAAACAAAGTGTAGACTTTGGCAGAACTACTTGATGGTCGTAAGGCTATTGGGTACAGATGGATTTTAAAAGGAAGACGAACAATGATGATAAGTATCACCATTAAGAGTCTGTTGGAATTGGATTAGCAGTTACTGCATTATTTATGAAATCTTGCAGATAGGATGTCAAAACATTGTTTCCTCGACAATTTTCTTGAGGAAAGGTTGTATGTGATACAACCAGAAGGTTTTGACAATCCTGAAAGACGCTAACAAGTATGCATAGCTCCAGCAATCCTTCTAAGGACTGGAGTAAGCATCTCGGAGTTGGAATGTACGCTTTGATGAGATGATCAAAGATTTTGGGTTTATACAAAGTTTATGAGAAACTTGTATTTCCAAAGAAGTGAGTGGGAGCACTACATAATTTCTGATGAGAATATGTTGTTGACATATTGTTGATCAGAAATGATGTAGAATTTCTGGAAAGCATATAGGGTTATTTGAAAAGTGTTTTTCAATAGAAAACCTGGATTAAGCTGCTTGAACATTGAGCATCAAGATCTATGAGGATAGATCAAAAACGCTAAATGGCACTTTCAAATGAGCACATACCTTGACATGATCTGAAGGTGTTCAAGATGGATCAGTCAAAGAAGGAGTTCTTGCCTGAGTTGTAAGGTATGAAGTTAAGACTTAAAGCTCGACCACGGCAGAAGAAAGAGAAAGGACGAATGTCGCCCCTATGCCTTAGCCATAGGCTCTATACAGTATGTCATGCTTTGTACCGCACCTGATATGTGCCTTGCCACGTGTCTAGCAAGGGGGTACAAGAATGATCGAGGAATGGATCATTGGACAGCGGTCAAAATTGTCCTTGGAGTAAATAAGGACATGTTTCTCGATTATGGAGGTGATAAAGAGTTCGGCGAAAAGGGTTACGTTGATGCAAGCTTTAACACCTATCCGAATGACTCCGAGTAGCAAACCGGATACGTATAGTGGAGCAACCATTTGGAATAGCCCCAAGTGGAGCGTGGAAGCAGCATTTAAAATATGACCTAGAGATTTGCGAAGTACATACGGATCTGAATGTTGCAGACCCGTTGACTAAAACCTCTCTCACAAGCAAAACATGATCAAACCCTAGAACTCATTGAGTCTTAATCACATGATGATGTGAACTAGTTTAGTGACACTAGTAAACTCTTTGGATGTTGGTCACATGGCGATGTGACCTGTGAGTGTTAATCACATGGCGATGTGAACTAGATTATTGACTCTAGTGCAAGTGGGAGACTGTTGGAAATATGCCCTAGAGGCAATAATAAATTAGTTATTATTATTATATTTCCTTGTTCATGACAATCGTTTATTATCCATGCTATAATTGTATTGATAGGAAACTCAGATACATGTGTGGGTACATAGACAACACCATGTCCCTAGTAAGCCTCTAGTTGACTAGCTCGTTGATCAATAGATAGTTACGGTTTCCTGACCATGGACATTGGATGTCATTGATAACGGGATCACATCATTAGGAGAATGATGTGATGGACAAGACCCAATCCTAAGCCTAGCACAAAGATCATGTAGTTCGTATGCTAAAGCTTTTCTAATGTCAAGTATCATTTCCTTAGACCATGAGATTGTGCAACTCCCGGATACCGTAGGAATGCTTTTGGTGTACCAAATGTCACAATGTAACTGGGTGGCTATAAAGGTGCACTACGGGTATCTCCGAAAGTGTCTGTTGGGTTGGCACGAATCGAGACTGGGATTTGTCACTCCGTGTGACGGAGAGGTATCTCCGGGCCCACTCGGTAGGACATCATCATAATGTGCACAATGTGAGCAAGGGGTTGATCACGGTATGATGTGTTACAGAACGAGTAAAGAGACTTGCCGGTAACGAGATTGAACAAGGTATCGGGATACCGACGATCGAATCTCGGGCAAGTACTATACCGCTAGACAAAGGGAATTGTATACGGGATTGATTGAATCCTCGACATCGGGGTGCATCCGATGAGATCATCGTGGAACATGTGGGAGCCAACATGGGTATCCAGATCCCTCTGTTGGTTATTGGTCGGAGAGTTGTCTCGGTCATGTCTGCATGGTTCCCAAACCCGTAGGGTCTACACACTTAAGGTTTGATGACACTAGGGTTATAGGGAATAGATATACGTGGTTACCAAATGTTGTTCGGAGTCTCGGATGAGATCCCGGACGTCACGAGGAGTTCCGAAATGGTCCGGAGGTAAAGATTTATATATGGGAAGTCCTGTTTTGGTCACCGGAAAAGTTTCGGGTGCTATTGGTAACGTACCGGGACCACCGGGAGGGTCCCCGGGGTCCACCAAGTGGGGCCACCGGCCCCAGAGGGCAGCATGGGCCAAGTGTGGGAGGGGACCAGCCCTAGGTGGGCTGGTGCGCCTCCCACCAGGGCCCAAGGCGCCTAGGGTTTGGGGAGGGGGCGCCTCCACCTTACTTGGGGGGCATGTTTCCCCCTCTCCCCCCTTGGCCACCACCCTAGATGGGTTTTGGGGCTGCCGCACCCCTTGGGGTGGGAACCCTAGAGGGGGCCCTCTCCCCTATATATAGTTGAGGTCTTTGGGGCTGCAAACAAAAGAGTTTCCACCTTTCCCTGGCGCAGCCCTACCTCTCTTTCTCCTCATCTCTCGCGGTGCTTGGCGAAGCCCTGCTAGAATACCACGCTCCTCCATCACCACCACGCCGTTGTGCTGCTGCTGGACGGAGTCTTCCCCAACCTCTCCCTCTCTCCTTGCTGGATCAAGGCATGGGAGACGTCACCGGGTTGCACGTGTGTTGAACGCGGAGGTGCCGTCCGTTCGGCACTAGGATCTCCGGTGATTTGGATCACGATGAGTACGACTCCTTCAACCCCGTTCACTTGAACGCTTCCGCTTAGCGATCTACAAGGGTATGTAGATGCACTCTCCTTCCCCTCGTTGCTAGATTACTCCATAGATTGATCTTGGTGATGCGTAGAAAATTTTGAATTTCTGCTACGTTCCCCAACAAGCACATCTTCCCATTGCAAGATAAATAGATTAAGTTGGCCAAAGAAATCCAAATATCGGAGAATAAATACGAGGTTATAATCAATCATGCATATCAGAGATCAAAGAAGACTCAAATAACTTTCATGGATAAAAACCTAGATCTGATCATAAACTCAAAGTTCATCGGATCCCAACAAGCAAATCGCAAAAAGACTTACATCATATGGATCTCCAAGAGAGCATTGTATTGATAATCAAGAGAGAGAGAGAGAGAGAGAGAGAGAGAAAGAGAGAGAGAGAGAGAGAGAGAGAGAGAGAGAGGAAGCCATCTAACTACTAACTATGGACCCGTAGGTCTATAAAGAACTACTCACGCATCATCAGAGAGGCACCAATGGACATGATGAACCCCTTTGTGATGGTGTCTAGATTGGATCTGGTGTTTCTGGAACTTGCGGCGGCTGGAATTGATTTTTGTCGACTCCCCTAGGGTTTCTGAAATATTGTGGTATTTAGAGAGCAAAGAGGCGGTGCAGGAGGCCACCGTGGAGGGCACAACACACCAGGGAGCCCCTGGGCCTACAGGCGCGCCATGGTGTGTCTTGTGCTCACCACGGGACGGCCCTCTGGTACTTCTTTGGTCCACTGGATGTCTTCTGGTCCAAAAAAAATAAAAAAAATTCGTTGCATTTGGACTCCGTTTGGTATTGATTTCCTGATGTAAAAAACAAGAAGAAAACAACAACTAGCATTGGGCACTATGTCAATAGGTTAGTACCAAAAAATGATATAAAATAATTGTAAAACATCCAAGAATAATAATATAACAGCATGGAACAATGAAAAATTGTAGATACGTTGGAGACGTATCAGTACCTTCGGCATTATTTATTTTGACAGCTCCAGAGCGATAAACCTCTTCAATAACATACGGTCCTTCCCACTTAGAGAGAAATTTTCCTGCAAAGAATCTGAAACGAGAGTTGTACAAAAAAACATATTCTCCGACTTTGAATTCCCGTTTTAGGATTCTTTTATCATGTCATCTTTTAACTTTTTTTAAATAATTTAACATTTTCATAAGCTTGGGTTCTTCATTTATCTAGTGAGCTAATATAAAATGACCTCTTTTCTACGGCAAGTTTAAAGTCATAGTTGAGTTCCTTCATCGCCCAATATATTTTATGTTCTAACTGAAGAGGTAAATGACAAGCTTTTCCATAAACCATCTTATACGGAGACATATCCATAGGAATTTTATAAGCTGTTCTATAGGCCCAAAGTGCATCATTCAATTTCTTAGACCAATTCTTGGTTTTAAATTTCGGTATCGCGGAAATTCTAGGCCTCACCAAAATATCCAAATTTTTGATAGTTTAGAAATTCGTTTAAGCTCGATTTTTTTTTTGAAGCGTGTCTCGATGTATCGAAATTCACTGGATTTTAACCAAACCTAGGGGTAACAGATATTTCAGTACCCAGCAGAAACTTGTCTTGTTTAGAGCAGTCAAACTTGGTTGAAATTTTGAACCCTGCCAGCATCTAACTGCAACCACAAGAAGGGATCGATCATACGTGTCACTTGTCAGCAACCGATCATGGGGAGACGGTAATGGCCAACCTCTAACTCCCCACCCACGCGCCCACGCGCCTCTCCTTCTTCCCGTCGCCGCCGGCACGTCTGCCCGCCCGCCCGCGCGCGCTGTCGGTCGGTTACCTCGACCGACGTCGCGCCTAATCAGTTGGCGACGCGTGCAGTTCCTCGTGTGGTCTTAATCCCTTCTGCTTCGTCGATGCAACCGATCGGCCGGCCGGGAGATCGATCGACAATTTCGCGGGGTCGATCGGGCTGCTGATCAGGAACTAGGAGCCACCGCGCGGCCATTCAGCAATGGCGCGCTGCGTGCGGTGCTGCTGCTGCGTCCTGGTGCTGCTGCTCGTCGCGCTCGGCATCGTGGCTGCCGTCGTGTTTGTCCGCAACAGGAACGGCGGCGGCGGCGGCGGCGGCGACCACCCTGTCCCCGGCTCCGTCGACCACAAGTACGCCGAGGCCCTCGCTGTCGCGCTGCAGTTCTTCCAGGTCCAGAAATGTACGCACGCACGACACGCATGCATTATCCTTCGCAATCCGCGTGGCATCTGAATTCTATTTTTTTTTCTGTTCCTGTGTTGTTCGATCGGTGGTTCAGCCGGGAAGCTGGTGAAGAACGAGATCCCGTGGAGGGGGGACTCGGCGGTGGACGACGGGCAGGAGGCCGGGCTGGACCTTTCCCGGGGGATGTACGACGCCGGCGACCACATCAAGTTCGGCTTCCCGTTGGCGTTCACGGCCACCATGCTGTCGTGGTCCGTCCTCGAGTACGGCGGCGCCATGGAGGCCGCCAAGCAGCGGGACTCCGCCCTCGACGCGCTGCGCTGGATCATGGACTACCTCGTCAATGCGCACCCCGCCGACGACGTCCTCTACATCCAGGTGATCATGCAAAAAAAATACTTTGACCATAACATTTTGAAGTTCTTGATTTTTATAGACGCAAAAAACCAAGACACATTTATTGAAAGAAAGAAAAATAATATTAAAAGCCACCAAATAACAAGGTCCTACCGAGACTTTTACTCGGGTTACTGGATTCAGAGTCCAATGTCCTAACCACTAGACCATAAGACCATTTGATGCCCTTTCCAGTGGAAAATCTACCTACTTACTCACAGTTCATAGCCCACTCAATGGCGATCTCAAGTCTCACACTCCAGAGGCACATGGAGTCAGATTTTACATAACGCATTACGGCAACCTTCCCTAGGTAGGGCCTGGGTGACTTTATTCGCCGAACGTCACACCCATTCAATAATAAACCCCTGAAACTTTGTAAGTAAAACCTTGATGTCTTCAACAAGTTGCCCATAGCTGAAAGATTCTTTTCCTCGCTTCTAATCTTTCGAACCGCCTCTTGTGAATCTGTCTTGAGAATGACCTTCAGATGTTGAGTTCTTGCACGGAGTGGATGGACCTGCGATATGCGAGCAGCTCCATTGTTTCTGAATCGGCGGTGAGTGGAAAAAATTGGCAAGCCCCAGCTATGAAGTTGCCATGGTTGTCCCAAAGGACAACACCTCCCCCACTAGAACCTTGATGTTTAGCTAGGGCGTCTTCGAAGTTGATCTTGAGACACCCATCCTCTGGTCTTCTCCAGCATTCCAGCTCACACAACATCGGCGGCTGCACGGCCGCCACATCCTTGAGCGAGCTTCACTCCCCAACTAGCCGAACCACTCTGTCCTTGATGCATAACTGGTCTTCAATATATGTTTCTGTCCATTAGATTGTTCCTAGCTAGCCAGAGTTCATACCAGGCCCGTATTACCATCTTCTTCTCTTCCGCACTCACTCTTCCCAGCCATTCCATGCACTCAACTGTCTCCATGTCTCTCTAAAAAAAACTGTCTCCCTGTCTCTCTCTCAAAAAAAATTGTCTCCATGTCCTTCCCACAGTTGTTGGAGACAACATTGCCTCTAAGGGCGAGTTCTTTTCAGCTATGCTGTGGAAATAAGCTCCTATGAAAATAAGCCCCAAATAAGCTCATGTGGAAATAAGCCCTAGATAATAAGCTAGCGAGTTCTTTTCAATGCAGCTTATCTATGGTATAGCGAGTGAAAAGTCTGTAATGCCCTTGAAGTGTAATGTTGTCTGATTAATTGTTATTCTTTGAAACAGAGAATTTATTCATATTCATTGAAACAGCCCCACTGTCAAATACAAATAATACTCGCCTACCAGTGCAGCAGCACTTCCGGGAGTACATCTAATCTAAAGGGGAAAAGCAAAAATTTGTGGGGAGAAAAGGCAGAGGAGCCTTTGCTCCGACGAGTTGCTGCTCCTGCATGAAGGATGTTGCGTATTGAGTGGCAGAATAGAGCGCTGGAGCTGCTACTCTCCATCCATGTCTTGGCGGCCGAGGCTGACGGAGTGGGGCGTCGACCGGAGCAATCGGAAAGGCTGGAAGCAGATGGGGAAGAAGGGCTGCCTAGTGAGGTGCGAGAGGGAGCAGGGGCGGAGCCAGAAAATATAGTCATTGGGTTCACTCATTGACTAGTTGTGCAAATTTGGTTTGAACCAAGTCCAATTTTACGCCATATCACAACAAGATTATAACACTCAAAGAAATCATAATGAATAGGAATACTATATTACTTGTCACAAATAGGTGTTACACTAAAATTGAAAGATGAAAGACATACCGATTTGATGAAATTATAAATCACTTGAGTAATTCCAAAATAACCTCTTAGCTTCAGGTATAACTTCTGATCTTCCTAAAAAACATTGAAGAAAATAACAAGTTAGTTCTTCAAAAAGGATTTCAGCCCGCTTTATTTATAAAGCAACAAATAACAAGTTAGGTTGAAAAGCTTAAAATAGAAGTACCATCATGCGAAAGAATCATGTAAAGTCACTCCATTGGCATCCCTTTTGATCTTTTATTCAAACACATCATCATTTGCCAATGGTAGAAGACAAGTTTTTCTCCACATAGCAAATTAGACAATTACTCATGAACTGATCACTCATTTTATTACCCAACTTTTTCTTGACAACATTCATAGCTGAAAAGCATCTCTCCACAGATGTTGTGACAATTGGCAATATCAACACTAGCTTTAGATTTGATAGACACCAAAGTAAAAAATAACGTGCTCATTTTTTTGCACCAAAAACTTTAGACTCACAATTTCTCTTTTGACCAATTGAATCATAAGGCAATTCATCTAAATTAATTTCTCTCTGAATCGAAGACTTTGGGAGACTACTTTGCAGCGACAGTTGATACATATTGCGTCTAACGGGTGACCTCGACGAGCCCGCGTGAAATTATCGTTCCATAGCCTAGATCAGTCAAAGTCCATAGAAAACAAAATTAGAAAACTAGGGCAAAAAAAATTCCATACTAGATTAGACGGTGCATGCACAAGAAGGGTGAGATGTGGCGATGTGATTACTACCTCGAATTTGAACTGCAGTTATGTGCTTTGCCGCTGTCGATCTGCAATTGTATGCTTGCCGCCGGCGTTTGAGGAGGCGGGGACCAAGCGGCGGCGAACATAAGACAGGACGAGACGAGCAGAGGGAGGAAAGTTGGGGGGAAGCGAAGAGGCCGGCGGCTACCGTCATGGTACAGGCTATAGATCGCCAATAAACTAAATCATTGATAAGTAACGAACATGCCTCCTAGTGGGCACGAGAGACAATTTGTACGGGGGCTTATAGGCCTTTTTACTGGTCCATTCACGTGGGCTTTGCAGCTTGATGGGGTCAGGCTTAATTTTCTATTGGGTTCATATCAAATAAGTCGTACATACATGCACGTAGCCGGCAAATTTTATTGGGTTCAACTGAACCCAATGCCAATACGTTGGCTCCGCCCCTGAGAGGGAGGTGCAACGGCGGCGGGTGGCCAACCTGCCGTCCATCTTGGCGGCGCCGGAGGGAGGAATGGGATCGACGGCGAGCGGCGGCTGCTACTGGCCTAGGGAGGAGCCCTAGCTTCTCTGTCGCTGAGAGCGCCTCTCCTGTGCGAGACGAGCGAGCGAGAGGACGGGCGAATCGTTTTCCTAGGATGGGATCGGGGCGGTGGCATTTTTCCTGTAAAATGTGCAAACAACAATGGCAAACAAGCTATACCCTTTTGTTTTTAAGTGAGAAGCTGCGGGAAGCTACCCTCTCCCCCAGCTTTTTTCCATTGTGAAGGAGGGGGAGGTGGAAATAAGCTAAGCTAGCTTTTCCAAAACGAGTTCTTTTGAGCTTCTAGCTTATTTTGACAATAAGCTGCTAGAAGTTACAAAAGAACTGGCCCTAAGCTAGGGTCGACATTTGCTGCCTCTAAGGTTAGCCAAAACACTGAAATGTATGGTATTTTAGTGGAGCCTCTACAATGGTCCCACAAAAATAATAATCAACTTGTTATGTGATTCACTTTTCAGTTGGGAGGCTCAACAAAAGGGATGACATATAGGGACAGATGAATACTTTAATTGAAACGAAAGCTTGGAGGTGATGCTAAGGATTTTTTTTGTTAGAGGCACCTCCATACAATGTATGGAGGCAACCTCCAAAGGCTTAGAGGCAATTATAGAGACAGCAAAATTGCACATTATGGATGCTCTGGCGCCACAAACTCATCATTTAGCAGTTTTCAAAAATCAACAGAATATGTACAGCGCTAGAATTGATACATAATGGCATCTTCTCTGGCACACACGACACAAAATATCTACGTTTTAATCATGCGCCTGTGTAGTTCAATTCCTACAACTAAAACCATTTCAAATCATTCACCACGCATGTATCTTCATCTTGTTTGGGACGTCGGCCTTGTGCCCATGTCCTCAGAATAGTGAGCCTTAAGAACTCTTGCACAAAGTGAACTAGGAACCATCAGAATACGTCAAACTTGTTTAGAGTGTAGGGCTGGATTAACTGCATGTTCGGAAGCTCTCCAGTCTCGTAACTCCACTCCGCGCGAGGAGCTGGGTTAGAGTCGCTCCCTGCAATTATGTTGGCGCTCCCTCCGATCCGGGAGCTGCAGTTGAGGAGAGGATCCGAACAGGGCCTAAATCTCTTAAACCCATTCCCCACAGCGCTTCCTTCTACGCAATTAATCCAAGGTCATCCATTGTACTTTCTACTCGCCATCGGCTGCCCTCCACCAAAATTTAGAAGAGATGGAATTCAAGTTACCGCACATCTTCTTGGATAATCAGATTCAGCGAACTCTTTTTTTGTTGTTTCTCTAACAACATCATTTTGAAGTTCTTGATTTCGAGATAGAAAAAGTAATTGTTTCTCTGACCATATCATTTTAAAGTTCTTGAGTTGGGTTCGAGCCGCTCCAGTTGAGGAGTGGAGAGGATCCGAACAGGGCCTAAATCTCTTAAACCCATTCCCCACAGCGCTTCCTTCTACACAATTAATCCAAGGTCATCCATTGTACTTTCTACTCGCCATCGGCTGCCCTCCACCAAAATTTAGAAGAGATGGAATTCAAGTTACCGCGCATCTTCTTGGATAATCAGATTCATCGAACTCTTTTTTTGTTGTTTCTCTGACAACATCATTTTGAAGTTCTTGATTTCGAGATAGAAAAAGTAATTGTTTATCTGACCATATCATTTTAAAGTTCTTAATTTTTAGACCAAAAAGAAAATTTAGAAGAGATGGATTCCATGTTACCACACATCTTCTTGGATAATCAGATTCGGTGAACTCTTTTTTTGTTGTTTCTCTGACTATATGATTTTGAAGTTCTTGATATTTAAACATAAAAAAGTAGTTGTTTCTCTGGACCATATCATTTTGAAGTTCTTAATTCTTAGACGGAAAAGAGTAAGATACAAAAGCCAAACAAAAAAAACAAGACGGAAAAGAGTAAGATACAAAGCCAAACAAAAAAACAAGGTCCTACCGAGACTTGAACTCGGGTTACTGGATTCAGAGTCCAATGTCCTAACCACTAGACCATAGGACCATTTGATGCTACATATTCAGCTTAAAGCCTACAAATATGTTTCGTTTGAAAAGCTTATCATTAATCTGCCAAAAATGCTGGGGTCACATTGCTGCCTCTAAGATTAGCCAAAACGCTGCAATGTATGGCATTTTAGTGCATCCTCTACATCGGTCCCACAAAAAACAGGGATGACATATAGGGATAGATGAATACTTTAGTTGAAACAAAAGCTTGGAGGCGATGCTAAGGTTTTTTTCTTAGAGGCACCTCCACGCAATGTATAGAGGCAGCCTCCAAAGCTTAGAGACAACTATAGAAACTAACCTATCTCCCTTGTAAAGGATTTCTCCATAATGACCATTGCCAGTTGCTCCTATAGTGGCCAAATAAGGTTTAGCTGCTCTTATAACAAAGGAATTCGTATTTACAATGAAAATTTGACCAGATTTTTTTATGTGCGAAATAAATAGACATACATTTTCACAAATAAATTGTCCAATGTTTTACGTCAAGCAAAACGTAGAGTAACTCCCAATATAGGAGTAAAAACAAGACGTTATAAAAAAGAATTGACGCGGAAAGTTCCGATTGAAATAGGATCTAAATAAGGAAAAGCACTTGCCATTCGTTGGTTATTAGAAGAGGTGGAATTCAGGTTACCGCGCATATTCTTGGATAATCAAATTCATCGAACTCTTTTTTTGTTGTTTCTCTGACCACATCATTTTAAGTTCTTGATATTTAGACAGAAAAACTAGTTGTTTCTCTGACCATATCATTTTAAAGTTCTTAATTTTTAGACGGAAAAGAAAATTTAGAAGAGATGGATTTCAGGTTACTGCACATCTTCTTGGATAATCAAATTCAGTGAACTCTTTTTTGTTGTTGTTTTCTCTGACCATATGATTTTGAAGTTCTTGATATTTAAACAGAAAAAAGTAGTTGTTTCTCTGACCATATCATTTCGAAGTTTTTAATTTTTAGATGGAAAAGAAAATTTAGAAGAGATGGATTTCAGGTTACTGCACATCTTCTTGTATAATCAGATTCAGCGAACTTTTTTGTTGTTGTTGTTTCTCTGACCATATGATTTTAAAGTTCATGATATTTAAACAGGAAAAAGTAGTTGTTTCTCTAACCATATCATTTCGAAGTTCTTAATTTTTCGACAGAAAAGAGTAAGATACAAAAGCCAAAAAAAACAAGGTGGAAAAGAGTAAGATACAAAGCCAAGCAAAAAAAAAGGTCCTACCGAGACTTGAACTCGGGTTACTGGATTCAGAGTCCAATGTCCTAACCACTAGACCATAGGACCAATTGATGCTATATGTTCAGCTTAATATCTACAAATACGTTCCTCCTCAATTGTTGTGATCATCGACCAGGTAGGCGACCCTGAAGTGGACCACAAGTGCTGGGAGAGGCCGGAGACCATGTCGGAGAAGCGGCCGCTGACCAAGATCACCGCGAACTCCCCCGGCAGCGACGTGGCGGCCGAGACGGCGGCGGCGATGGCCGCGGCGTCGCTGGTGTACAAGCCCATCGACGCTTCCTACTCGTCGTCCCTGCTGGGCCACGCGGAGCAGCTGTTCTCCTTCGCGGACCGGCACAGGGCCGCCTACACGCGTACCTTCCCGGAGCTCGCCAAGTACTACAACTCCACCACGTACCAGGACGAGCTCCTGTGGGCGAGCGGCTGGCTCTTCCACGCCACCGGCAACGGCAGCTACCTCGCCTACGCCACCGGCAAGAACGGCGAGGACTTCGCCGACCTCGGCAACCCCCGGTACTTCAGCTGGGACGACAAGCGCCCGGGCACCCAGGTCCTCTTGTCGAGGGTGAGTTTCTTCGCGTCGCAGGGAGCCGGCGTCGCCGAGGAAAACGGCGGCCTGGAGTCGTACAAGCAGACCGCCGACGCCGTCATGTGCATCCTTCTGCCGGACTCTGAAACCGCCGCGTTCAGAACGGAAGGTGGGTTGCTGTATGTGGCCGAGTGGAACTCGCTCCAGCACCCCGTCGCCTCCGCCTTCCTCGCCGCCGTTTACGGCGACTACATGCTCACCTCGGGGAAGACGGAGCTCACCTGCGGCGGGCAGAGCTTCTCGCCGGCCGACCTGCGCAAGTTCGCCCAGTCCCAGGTCAGTGAATCGTTCAGAGAAATGGCTGTCTTCCATTTGTTTAGTCAGATTGTCAGAACCTGAGAATGTATGTTTGGCAATGGCAGGCGGACTACGTGCTGGGGGACAACCCGATGAAGCTGAGCTACCTGGTCGGGTACGGCGACGGCTACCCGCAGCGGGTGCACCACCGCGGCGCGTCCATCCCGGCGGACGTCAACACGGGCTGCGGCGGCCAGCAGTGGCTCGAGTCGCCGGACCCCAACCCGAACGTGGCCACAGGGGCGCTCGTCGGGGGGCCCTTCAAGAACGACTCGTTCGTGGACGAGCGGCAGAATGTGATGCAGAACGAGGCCACCACGTACAACAGCGCCCTCATCGTCGGCCTCCTCTCCGGCCTCCTTACCACTTCCTCCGTCGCGCAGTCCTTGTCGTCCTGATCGGTTCATCGATTGCTGAATCCTAACCTGTTAACTGCTAGCTGACTGTTTGTGTAGATCAACTCGTGGTCCATCTGAATTGCCGAACTGGTCGATGGACTGATCAGTCAGTGCTCAGTAGGGAGATCACCGTGTTGTTGTGTCATGGAGAAGTTCATAATGTGTACATGCATGTGTGTTATGATGAGGAGTTTCTTAGGAATTTTGTTTGCTTGCTAATCTGTTGTTGACATCATGGTCTTGAACTAAAAATTGTTGCATCAGTTCAGTTATCTGAGTCCATTAACATCGAATTTTACATGACAACAAAAACCGAATTAACGAAACAGAGTTCCATGGTGTGAAATTGTTCAGGAATTCATGGTGAAAACTTTAGCTCAAAAAATTACCCAGGCAAATATATGCATCCATCTACGATAATTTCGTAATAATAATAGTAACATAAGAGCAGTTCATCGAAGCCATTGTAACCAACAATTGTTCATCAATCTTCTTTTCCGGCCACCCATCTATTATCTTACCCGCCGCGCTATCTATCAAGAAACCTAGGCACTCGCTCTCACTAGGAGCCGCGCAAGACGTCCGTGGGCGCCAGCGGCGGCGCGTCGAGCTGGTAGAGGCCGGTGGCGGGCCCGACGAAGCGGAACAGGATCCAGGCGCCGGCCATGATGAAGATGGAGGCGTAGGCGAACTTGTTGAGCCAGAAGAGGGCACCCTTCTCCCCGACGTACAGCTCGTAGGCCTTCTCGCCGAGGCTCATCTCGTCCCACGTCTTCTTCCGCTTCTCCTTCTCCCTCCTCGGCGCCGCGGAAGCATTCGCCTTGCCCTTGCCCCTCATCATCTTCACCTCCACCGGGGGCAGGTACGGCTCCTGGACGCGGCGGGCCTGGTTCCTGGACCGGAGGCGGGTCTTGACGCTGGTGGTGCCGGAGTTGGTGGACGGAGGCGCGGAGGGTGGCGGGCTGGGCTGGGTGTTCGTGGGAGGTGGCTCGGACGCGGCCGTGGAGGTGTCGCCGGAGTTGCCATCGGGTGCGGCGTTCAGGGCGTGGCGGTGGCGCTGGCGGACGTGGAGGAGGAGGGGCTTGGAGGCGGGGCCGTGGAGGAGGAGAGGGAGCGGGGAGGGGAGGAGGAGGTGCTTCATGGCGTCGCCGGATGGTGTCTGGTTTTCTTGGCGCCGGTTTGATGATGGGGTTTGGGTGGCTGGGGATAGTAGGGGCGGGGCTGATCAACTGCGCCGTTCGTCGACGGTCCGATGGAGAGTTCAATGGCCCGGATTAAACCGCCACTGGAAACAAAAAGAAAAATTCTATATATTTTGTACCCAATAGAAATTCGGCGGAGTTAAAAAAACTGAACCGTCCATTTAACTCTACTAGTCTTTTTTTACGCGAAATAAAACTTGTATTACTCAATTTCCTCTTTGGAGAAAGGTATTTCTAATTCAGATAAATCTGCTTGTTGAGAAAGCAAAGTGTGTAACAGCGGTGGGTTCTCAAATTTAGTAGTTGTGCCCATTCTTCTTTTGAAAGCCCTGAATAAGGTAGCAGCTTTGGCTTGGTGCTCATAGTGTTCCTGATCATTCTCATCTTTTAACATAGCAATGTGATTGTATTTGTGCTTGATGGTTGCTTTAGTATAGAAATATTTAGTATTAGCCTCTCCCATTTTAATGTTCCTGATGGTAGCCCTATGCTTCCAGTAGATTCTCTGCTGCTCATTAATCCGTCTCAAGTGCTCAATGAGAATACTCCTGCCATTATATTCTACCAGTGTCAAGTCCCTAAATTTTTCTATAACATCATCTCTATTTCTAATGGAGCAGTTGGTAGTCTCCGCGGGTCAATTTTCGTCCCACCATTTTCGTCCGGTTTTTTTTCGCCCACCTCCCACCACCCCGTGCAAAACCAAAAAAAACATACGCCACCATCCGTCTCTCGATCCACCCGATGCGGCCTCCTCTCCATCGCTGCCGCCAACCCTCAACCTCCATCGATCTCCTCCTAGATCGACAAAGGGAGACCTCCACCGCCGCCGTTCTTCTTCCTCCCCGACCTCCCGTCGCCGTTCTCCATGGATCTGGCCGTGGCCACAACCGACGCTGCCGGTTCCATGGAGGAGCTCACCCCGGCCTTCTCCACGGATCTGGTTGATCCGAAGGCGAGTGGCGAGGCGGGGCTCGCTGAGCGAGGTATCCAGGCGGGGGCCGCCGGTGACGACGAGGAAGGCCGGAGCGAGGGATCCATTGACCTAGGCAGGAGCTCGCCGGACCTGAGCGGCGGCGGATGGGCGCGTGAGACGGAGGGATCTGGTGCGGCGGCGTGAATTCCTTGCAGGTAGAGGCGGGTCTCCATGGCTGGCAGGGAGAGCTCCAAGCCATGGCAAGGCTTTAGTTTGCCCTGTTAGAAAAGAGAGAAAGAGGAAGATTCAGGGAGGAGGGGAGGTAGGGAGAAGAAGGTGCAGGTGCGAGCTTGGGGAAGAGGGAGCCTAACATCAAGTGCTTAGGGAACATGTGCGTACATCCTTGCTCCTTTTCTTCTTTCAGTTTTAGGTACTTTCCAGCAGGCGTGTACATCCTTGTTCCTTCTCTTCTTTCGATTTTAGCTACTGACTACTCTCCAGTATTCAATTTGCATGTACAACAAAATCTATCAGCAGTTCTCAAGTAAATGAACCGTAGAGAATCAGCTAGATATTTTACTACTGTAAGTTGTGGAGTACTGAGAATGTCATTTATATTGCTGCAAATGTAATATATGATTTATGCATCAGAGATGATGCTGCAAGGGGAGAGGAATGGTGCGGTGAGATTGAGGAAGACAGGACACATTGGGACCCAGGAGCTCGAGAAGAGGCTCAATCGATCTCGACAAGAAGTGATCTCCCCTTGGTGACAATACTAGATGGCCTCTCTAGGCTCCTGTCTTAGACCTGGGTATGTGTATATATTTCATTTCTTCAACGGTTTATTGATGCACGAGTAAAAGCTTGCAAAGCGACCTGGGTATGTGGATAGATTTCACTTCAACGGTTCATTGATGCACGAGTAAGCTGGCGACCTGGGTATGTGGATAGATTTCACTTCCTTCAACGGTTCATTGATGCACGAGTAAGCTTGCAAAGCGGCATCCTGCTTATCTAGCTTTTTGTCCACTGTTGTCCATGCAACTGGTAATGAATGTGCAGCAGCCAAGCTTTATTTTTTTTTCATACATCCGGCCTCTAATCCCTGGCTATTAATTATATATTTAAGCAAACACAAGATGACGAGACATCATTTAATTTTAAGAGAATCAATAAATTATTTAAACTGAAGTGGTCATATATATGATGGTATGATCTATAGGCCTTTTATGTTTTTTTCAGAAGCAGAAAAGATAGAAGAATCTCATCTCCTTCTGGCGGAACGGCAAAGGGCTTGGTTGCTACCAGGGTGATCCAAAGGGTGTATCTAGGTAGCATGTTTGTGGCCTCTTGCACTAACATGATTAATGGTAGCTTCTATTCCATGACATGATTTTTGCAGCTTTAACAATATGTTTCATGCGAGAGGACATAAATTTGCATCCTATTTTTCTGTCCAGTTAGTTCCAGATTACAAATGTTTGTGCTATCGCTGACAATTTGGTGGAAAAAGATGAGTCGTATATACACCCAGTGTAAGATTTCGCATCAGCCATTGCTCTTGATTGTCTTTGCAAGTCCATAGATATAATTTCTTATGATTTTCGTTTACTCGTAGTAAGTACTGAATATTTTGTGCTTCAACCCTTTAGGTGTTAATTTTTGTGATGTGGCTAGCAAAGTTGGCAACCGGTACAATATAACCATCATGATCTGCAGAGGGATATCACCTAGGTGCATAAATCATAATCATTCAGTTTTTATTTGGCAAGCTGGAGCTACCCGGAACTTTCACTTTTGGTGCCAAGATGGATGGATTAACTGGGTGACCCACCATTAGGTATATGTGGCTGCAAACAACCGGGTTGTCATTGTAGCAATTGTGGTTGAAAGGAAGGAGTCAGGCAAGGAGCATCCGGTTCAAAGGCCGGTTTATTATGTCAGTGAGGTGCTCATTGAGTCTAAGCAGAGATACCCACATTGGCAGAAGTTGGTTTATGGTGTGTTCATGGCTAGTCGTAAATTGAAGCAATATTTCCTTGGTCATCCCATCACTATGGTGAGCTCTGCCCCTTTGGGGGATATTATTCAAAACAGAGAAGCCACAGGTCGGGTAGCTAGTGAGCCATTGAGCTTGGACCCCATGGTCTAAAGTACGTGCCTCGGACGGCTATAAAATCTCAAGCCCTTGTGGATTTCATCAATTGATGGACAAAGTTGCAGGTGCCTGAGGATAAGCCGGATCATACATATTGGACTATTCACTTTGATGGATCCAGACATTTGGAAGGCTCGGGGGCTGGAGTTATATTGACTTCCCCACGAGGTGATAAGTTTTGTTATGTTTTAAGGTTGATGTTCCCTTGTACTAATAATGCAGCTGAATATGAAGCCTTACTCCATGGTCTTCGGATGGCTAAAGAGATGATTCTAAGCGGGTAAGATGTTTTGGCGACTCAGATTTGGTGGCTCAGCAAGTATCAGGGACCTGGGATTCAAAGGACCCACTCATGGCGGTTTATCGTCGAGAGGTGGATGCTATTGCTGGTCACTTCAAAGGATATCAAGTGGAGCATGTTGATCGAAGGAAAAATGAAGCAGTTGATGCATTAAGCTGGCTGGGGTCCTAGCGTAAGTCGGTCCCCCCTAATATTTTTCTTGATATTTTGCATAATCCATCAGTGAAATTGCCTACGGAGGAGGACTTGGCAGTACCTGACCCGGAGGCACAGTTGGTGGCGGCTCTTCATGTTATCCCAGATTGGACTGTTCCGTATTTGGCTTACATGACCCGAGGCGAGTTACCCGAGGATGAAACTTTGGCCAGGCAGATAACCCGGTGGTCTAAGTCAATGACTATTGTCAAAGGTGATCTTCACAGATGCAGTGTTATAGGGGTGTTTCAATGATGCATTTCTCCTGAGGAGGGCCATGAAATTTTAAGGGAGATTCATGAAGGAAATTGCGGTCATCATGCCGGCTCTAAGTCTCTCGTTGCTAAAGCTTTTCGTCATGGGTTTTATTGGCTGACGGCTCATGCTGATGCAAAAGATCTGGTCAGTAAATGTGATGGTTGTCAGAAATTCTCAAGACGTGCTCATGTGTCGGCTCAAGAGTTGAGGATGATTCCAGTTACTTGGCCATTTGCAGTCTGGGGGCTGGATATGGTTGGACCTTTCAAAAGGTCCAAAGATAAGAAGACCCACCTCTTGGTGGCGGTGGACAAGTTTACAAAGTGGGTTGAGGCTGAGCCAGTCAGCTAATGTGATGCAGCCACGGCGGTTCAATTCATCAAAAAGGTGATCTTTCATTTTGGGTATCCTCATAGTATCATCATTGATAATGGTACTAATCTGTCTAAGGGAGCAATGAAAGGATTCTATCAACAAGAGCATATCCGGCTTGATGTATCATCAGTGGCTCACCCCCGGTCTAATGGCCAAGCTAAACGAGCAAATCAAGAAATCTTGAGAGGTATCAAGCCCCGGCTTATGGTTCCTTTGCAGAGAACACCAGGTTGTTGGGTGGAAGAGTTGCCATCCGTGCTTTGGAGTATCAATACCACCCCCAACAGATCTATAGGATACATGCCTTTCTTCATGGTTTATGGAGCTAAGGCGGTTCTCCCCAGTGACATACGTCACGATTCGCCTCGTGTGGCGGCTTAGGTTGAAGCTGACAATGAGAAAGCACGTCAGGATGCTATTGACCTGTTAGATGAGGAGCGTGACCTTGCAGCGGCTCGTTCGACGATTTACCAGCAAGATTTGCGGCGTTATCACAACTGCCGGGTTAAAACCAGAACCTTTCAAGAAGGCAACTTAGTGCTCCGGCTCATCCAAGATCAAACTTACATTCACAAGTTATCCACACCTTGGGAAGGACCCTTTGTGGTCAGCAAGAATCTGAACAATGGATCATACTACCTTATCAATGTTCGAGACCATAAGGACCCACGCACTTCGGAGGAGGAGACCCATCGGCCGTGGAATATTGCTCATCTTCGACCTTATTACACCTGAGCCACCGTCTCTTGTGATGTACATACTTTATCAATGTATATATTATCATGAATATAATAAAGCCGACATCCTTGATAATTCAGGGCCTCTGCCGTTTCATTTCTAAAAGAATATGAGTCTTTATTGTCAATTCATATGATCACTTGGGGGCTTCCTGCTCATTGAGCATAGCTAAAGATTACCCTCTTGATCCGGCTTATATGCCATGGTTGAAATATACTTGGGGGCTTCCTCATGGAGCATAGCTCTGATTCTGGTTTATAGACCTGGAATGAAACTTGGGGGTTGATGACCCACAAGTATAGGGGATATATCGTAGTCCTTTCGATAAGTAAGAGTGTCGAACCCAACAAGGAGCAGAAGGAAATGACAAGCGGTTTTCAGTAAGGTATTCTCTGCATGCACTGAAATTATCGATAACAGATAGTTTTGTGATAAGGTAAGTCGTAACGGGTAACAAGCAACAAAAGTAAACAAGGTGCAGCAAGGTGGCCCAATCCTTTTTATAGCAAAGGGAAAGCCTGGACAAACTCTTATATAAAGGAAAGCGCTCCCGATGACACATGGGAATTATCGTCAAGCTAGTTTTCATCATGCTCATATGATTCGCGTTCAGTACTTTGATAATTTGATATGTGGGTGGACTGGTGCTTGGGTATTGCCCTTCCTTGGACAAGCATCCCACTTATGATTAACACCTCTCGCAAGCATACGCAACTACAAAAGAATAGTTAAGGTAAAGCTAACCATAGCATGAAACATATGGATCCAAATCAGCCCCTTACGAAGCAACGCATAAACTAGGGTTTAAGCTTCTGTCACTCTAGCAACCCATCATCTACTTATTACTTCCCAATGCCTTCCTCTAGGCCCAAACAATGGTGAAGTGTCATGTAGTCGATGTTCACATAACACCACTAGAGGAGAGACAACATACATCTCATCAAAATATTGAATGAATACCAAATTCACATGACTACTTATCACAAGACTTCTCCCATGTCCTCAGGAACAAACGTAACTACTCACAAATCATATTCATGTTGAAAATCACAGGGGTATTAATGTGCATAAAGGATCTGAACATATGATCTTCCACTGAATAAACCAACTAGCATCAACTACAATGAGTAATCAACACTACTAGCAAACCATATGTACCAATCTGAGGTTTTGAGACAAAGATCGGATACAAGAGATGAACTAGGGTTTGAGAGGAGATGGTGTTGGTGAAGTTGTTGATGGAGATTGACCCCCTCCCAATGAGAGGATCGATGGTGATGATTTCCCCCTCCCGGAGGGATGTTTCCCCGGCAGAACAGCTCCACCGGAGCCCTAGATTGGTTCTGCCTCGAGACGGCGGCGCTTCGTCCTGAAAGCTCCCTTATGATTTTTCTAGGGCAAAAGACACCTTATACCAAAAGATGGGCATCGGGGGGTGAGGGAGTCCTGGATAAGGGGGTATCTGGACAGCCGGACTATATGTTGTGGCCGGACTGTTGGACTATGAAGATACAAGATAGAAGACTTCGTCCCGTATCCGAATGGGACTCTCCTTGGCGTGAAGGCAAGCTTGGCGATTCAGATGTAGATCTCCTCCTCTGTAAACCGACTCTGTGTAACCCTAGCCCCCTCCGGTGTCTATATAAGCCGGAGGGTTTAGTCCGTAGGACGGACGATCATCATCAACAATCATACCATAGGCTAGCTTCTAGGGTTTAGCCTTTCTGATCTCGTGGTAGATCAACTCTTGTAATACCCATATCATCAAGATCAATCAAGCAGGAAGTAGGGTATTACCTCCATCGAGAGGGCCCGAACCTGGGTAAACATCGTGTCCCCAGTCTCCTGTTACCATTAGCCTTAGATGCACAGTTCGGGACCCCCTACCCGAGATCCGCCGGTTTTGACACCGACATTGGTGCTTTCATTGAGAGTTCCTCTGTGTCGTCGCTACAAGGCTAGATGGCCCCTCCATCCTTCAACCATGCTGTCCTAGGTGAGACTTTTCTCCCCGGACAGATCTTCGTGTTCGGCGGCTTCGCACTACGGGCCAACTCGCTTGGCCATCTGGAGCAGATCAATAGCTACGCCCCCGGCCGTCAGGTCAGGTTTGGAAACCTGAACTACACCGCCGACATCCGCGGAGACTTGATCTTTGACGAATTCAAGCCTGTGTCAGGAGCACCGAACAATCGTGACGTGCATGACCTAGATCGCAGTCGGACAATATTCGGAACATCGCACCTGCTACCACTCCGGACTTCACTCCAGAGCGGATCGCGCCTTCCAAGGGCAGGTGGATGGACCCCGCCTCGAAGGCTGCATACTCCTCGGCATCGGAGCCAAACACAGACTCCCCTCCTAAAGGGATGTGTGTCTCTGGACCCCCGGACTCACCTCCGGCCGTGTGTTCCAGGCCGTGCGCGCCCGTGCCCATTGAATCTAATTGGGCTCCAGTCATGGAGTTCACCGCCGCGGATATCTTTCAGCACTCACGCCTCGGAGACGTGCTAGATTCTTTAAGGTCTCTCTCTCTCTCTGTCAGGAGACTCTTGGCCGAACTATGTCCGGCTCGAGTGGGAAGCTGGCGACGAATAAATTCGTTTCCCACCCACCACCCACTTAATAGCCACGGCCGATGACTTGACCGACGTGCTTAAATTCGACTCCGAAGACATTGACGGCATAGACGACGATGCAGGAGAAGAACAGGAACCACCGCCCACAGGGCGCTGGACTGCCACCTCTTCATATGACACATGCATGGTGGATACTCCCAAAGAAACCAATGGCGATGAGGCAACGGAAGAAAACGAAGAAAGGAAAACATGGGCGTCATCGGTGCCGCTCCAAGCCTCGCCACAACAATATCAGCACTGGAGAAAAGCCAGATGATGCCAAAGAGGAGTACGATCCTGATCAACCCACCTTCGACCAAGCTGAACAGGAACACGGGCTGGCTAGCCAGACGAACAGGCGATGGACGGATACTTGGAGGACGATAACTACATGCCTCCCTCCGAAGACGAGGTGAGCCTCCGTGACGACGAATTCGGCGTACCAGAGGATCCCATAGAGCAGGAGCGCTTCAAGCGCGGGCTTGTAGCCACTGCAAGAAGCCTGTAGAAGAAGCAGCAGTAGCTCCAAGCTGACAAAAATCTGCTCGCAGACAAACGGACTAAGGCCCGGGCAACCGAAGAATACGGACTCACGCACTGAACAAAATACTACCCAAAGTGCAGGTTAATACCTCAATTCGAGGAGGCGGCATTAAAAATCAAACGCAAGCCTACACCCAGCTGACAACACACTGTGGCAAGGGGCTGCGCACAAGACCAGCGTCACATACCAAACAGCAACATAGAGAGTACCCTGGACGCATCAGCGGACAGAAATAGATTCTACAAACCTCGGTGCAACAAATATAAGCTTCCCAAGACAAAGAATGGCGCCCGGGGAACGGCGATCAACACAGGAGCCTGTAATCCTCAAACTGTTGAGAGGAAGAAGAGACTTCAACATCTTAATCCGGGCCCCTCAAGCTTGAACCGCATACTTGACCGACCATGTCAAATCCATGGTACCCCAGCAGCAGCAGCCAATGATACAAATAGAGAATGCTGGGTCTTTAAACAAATCGGCAGGCCGGCGCCAAAAGGAGCATGAAGAGGTGCCAGGGCAAGCAGCCCAGATTTTCAGGTCCAGGGACCGACCGCTCGAAGATCAGGCCCCACCAAGCAACTCATTTTAGAGTGTCACACATAGGCGCAAGGGCCACCCAGGCCCCGCCTCCCCGGAGATGGTATCCGGATAGACAACAATGTCATACCAACTTTCGGTTTTTTACTTCCAGGCAGTTGCTATTCAGCACTGCCAGGGCACACTGCGACTCAACGCATTATCACCCAAGACCCACGTGATGATGTCACAAATGCGGTCAGGACCGAGCTTCGCCTCGGCGCCGAAGAATATTCGGCTACTTTATTCACTGAAGCAACGAGTCACTGTTTCTTCAATCGAACCTAAATTCGACAGCCGAACTCCCGGACACCAACAAGGGAGTCCGAACTACTTCGGGATACCCCAAACTAATCATAGCTCATACAGACCCTCCAGCATAAGCTGGACGGATCACATCCATGGCTCAGTCGATGCTCACACGTGCCTCTTAAAGCACTATTTGCAGGTTCACCCTCGCGCACAACCGGACCGGCGACTTGGAATCAGCTCGGACACATACAGGTGGGATGTTCACCCCACCTGAACACAATCCGGGTATTCCTCCAGACCCGCGCACAACCAACCACCTCCCGGCCCCAACAGGTTCTGCCGTCATGCCTCTTTTTTACAACATGCACTGTACCCGTACGCATAGACGTATTACTTAAATACATCATGTGGAGTCATTTGACGCTTCTCTGCTATTTTTCAATGACATTTTGTCATAACGGCATCCGAACATCTTGTTATGCCTTCGGACGTCAGGGGCTTCCTCGCACCCGTACTACGGCGTCTAAAGTACGAACACCTTCTCGGTCGTTCGGCACCCCGAACTTATTGCATTATATGCATCAACTCCAAATCATGTCTTGGGTCATTGGTTGGGTTTGCCCGGCTCCCATGTTTTGGTACCTTACGTTCCGCAATATCGTCTAAGGTAGCACTGGGAGAACTACTGCGATTGTGTCCCGGTTCTGCCGCACGAACACCTCAGTAGAGAAAGCCGAAAACTGACTGTCATGATAAGGCGAGAGCTAGTCAGCTGTTCGAGAGGTTGTCAAATCTTTAAGGATTTATTCCGCATAATGCCATAATAAAATGTAGCGTGCGAGGGACCAGTCCACTGATCAGGCGCTATTAGAGCCCCCCGTGCGGTCTTCCGAACACCAAATCCTATGGCTAAGTGAGAGTAATAAAGCCTTATAGTACGATTGCCTGGTTCGCTGTGCTGAACACCTCCTTCATGGACCGAAGAATGGGATAAAGAGTGTTCAGGTTTATCCCGAACACCCCCGTAGTTCCTACGTGGGGGCAGAAGCCGACGACTGGCCAACTCTCAACACTAACATATTAAACGGCCGTGCAGGAATAAACTTTACACATAACAGGCACTTACATATAAGTGATTCCGTCTTGCCTTACAAAGGATAGCAAAATGGCTTTCAGGGGAAAATAATGTCTTTCATACATTCCTCGGCCACGAGGCGGGCGCCTTTCAGGACGCCATCATAATATAGTTCGGGCTTGCGGTGCTCCTTCCCCTCCGGCGGCCCCTCGGTCATCAGCTTCTCAGCGTCAAGCTTCCCTCAGTGCACCTTCGCATGGGCAAATGCCATTCGCGCCCCTTCTATGCAAACTGACCGCTTAATAACGTCCAACCGAGGGCAAGCCTTCACAATTTGCTTCACGAGCCCAAAGAAACTGCTCGGTATGGGCTCTGCGGGACATAGCCGGATAACCAAATCCTTCATGGCTACTTCGGCCGCCTGATGTAGTTCGATCAGCTGTTTGAGCTGGTCGACAAATGGCACCGGATAATTTGGCGCCAAATACTGCAACCAGAAGAGCTTCTCCGCAGTATCCTTTTTCTCATCTCGACAGAATTGGGCAGCATCAGAGATGCTGCATGGAAAATCCGCAAATGCCCCTGAAAAAGTTCGGATTCAATGGGTCACCATGAATCTTCCCTGCAAAAGCATAAGGTACTTCAAAAATAAAAAAAGAGAAGGGGGGCTGAAAGCACAAGTGCTCCCTAGGTGGTTTTGGTAATTAATGTCAACATATCTCTTGTTGGACTAACACTTTTATCTAGTATGTTTCAGATAAGTTCAACAATGAAGTGGCATGGACTAAAGGATGTGGGAACTCTTTCAAGATGCTAAGGGCAAAGGATTGGCTCAAGCTTCAAGCTCAAGAATCTTCATTTTACATTTTAGTGATCCAAGATCACATTGAGTCTACACGAAAAGCCAATACTATCAAGGAGGGATGAGGTGTTGCTTAATGAGTCTCTTGCTTCAAGTGCTTAGTGATATGCTCCAAATACCCTCAACTACTTTCCCACTTCCACACATATGTCCTAAACCTAAAGTCAAACTCGGCCCCACTGATTCTTTCTATCCGGCGCCACCGAGTTTGGATGTCTTAGCCACTGCCACAAACCCTAGGCAAATTGGTCTCACCGATAGGGATCTCGGTCTCACCGAGATAGGATTGTAATCTCTCTGTGTATGTCCATTATCAAAATTGGTCTCACCGAGTTTGAGCAATCGGTACTACTGAGATTACAATGCAAACTTCCTGGTTGACTCATTACCAAAATCGGTCCCACCGAGTTTGATAATCGGTCCAACCGAACTTGCCTGAGCAACTCTCTGGTTAGCTAATTACCAAAATCGGTCCTACCGAGTTTGTGTAATCGGTCTCACAGATTACGTTATGCCCTAAGCCTAACCATATCGGTCCTACCGAGTTGCATTTCGGTCCCACCAAAAATCCTAACGGTCACTAGATTTGCTGAATCGGTCTGACCGAGTTTCTCAATTCGGTCCCACCGAGTTTGGCAAGTTGTGTGTAACGGTTAGATTTTGTGTGGAGGCTATATATACCCCTCCACCTCCTCTTCATTCGTGGAGAGAGCCATCAGACTGAACCTACACTTCCAGCATCCTGTTTCTGAGAGAGAACTACCTACTCATGTGTTGAGGCCAAGATACTCCATTCCTACCATATGAATCTTGATCTCTAGCCTTCCTCAAGTTTCTTTCCACTCAAATCCTCTTTCCACCAGATCCAAATCCTATGAGAGAGAGTTGAGTGTTGGGGAGACTATCATTTGAAGCACAAGAGCAAGGAGTTCATCATCAACGCACCATTTGTCTCCTAGATTGGCTAGGTGTCACTTGGGAGCCTCCGACAAGATTGTGGAGTTGAACCAAGGAGTTTGTAAGGGCTGGGAGATCGCCTACTTCGTGAAGATCTACCGCTAGTGAGGCAAGTCCTTCATGGGCGACGGCCATGGTGGGATAGACAAGGTTGCTTCTTCGTGGACCCTTCTTGGGTGGAGCCCTCCGTGCACTCGCGCAACCGTTACCCTTCGTGGGTTGAAGTCTCCATCAACGTGGATGTACGATAGCACCACCTATCGGAACCACGCCAAAAACATCCGTGTCTCCAACTGCGTTTGAATCCTCCAAAACCCTTCCCTTTACATTCTTGCAAGTTGCATGCTTTATTTTCCGCTGCTCATATACTCTTTGCATGCTTGCTTGCTATATGTTGTGAATGTTAAATTTGTGCCTAAACTCCACTTAAATTTAAGAGAAGCCTAAAAACTGCAACTTTGGTACTTAGTGTCTAATCACCCCCCCTCTAGACACCTCTTCTCAAGGTCCTACAAGTGGTATCAGAGCATTGGTCTCCATTGCTTTGGTTTAATCACCATTGGAGGAAGATGGATGAGTCTACTTTGGGGAGTCTTAGAGATAGAGTGCCTATTCTTGATGGAGAGTATTTTCATGAGTGGCAAAATGAGATGCTTGTAATTTTGAATCAATATCATTTGAACAAGTACATTGCTAGTCCTTGTGCACCTTGTGTTGATCCTATGCATCCTACCCTTAATGAGTCTATTGACATGATCAGGAATGTTAGAACTGTTAATCTTATCACTAGAGGCTTGCCTAGAAACTTGATTATAAAACTGCCTACTCTTGAGTGTGCCTACACTATATGGAAATTTCTTGAGGAACGATTTCCTGATTATTCTTTGAAAAATCTTCATGAAATTCTCCATAAGTCTATTGCCTTGAGTAAAATGAATACTAGTGATCCTATGTTTGGTGATCGTCTATTTGAGCTTACAAACCCTATGCGTGCCAAAGGAAATGTTGGTATTATTAGTGATATTATTTCCGAAGCTATAAAAATTCATAGACAAGATCATTGTCAAAATCACTCTAACGAATCACCCTCTCTAGTATTTGATCCACCACATGGCGAAGTTGAACATGGATACTATGATGAGGATGATGATAGTGACTTCGATCTTGATGTTGCAATGAGACACTTTGGTCTTATGGCAAATCTTCGGGGATATATGTCAGGAGGAAAGGAATGGGTTCTTGATAGTGGATGTACCGATCACATGACCGGAGATAAAGACATGTTTCATGAGCTTGCTGATAATGATAGTCCTCGAAAGTATGTCACTTTCGGTGACAACTCAAAGGGTAAGGTGGTTGGCCTCAGTAAGGTGGCCATCTCACATGATAGCTCCATACAAAATGTCATGGTCGTTGAATCTCTTGGATACAACTTACTTTCAGTATCTAGACTTGCTGATTTCGGTTTCAATGTCTTGTTTACTGAAGTTGATTATCAAGTGTTTCGTCGAGACAATCATAAAAAGGTCTTTACCGGCATACGTAGAGGTGATCTATACATTGTTGATTTCACTAAAAAGGCTCAACCTGAGACTTGCTTCATTGCTAAATCCTCAAAAGGTTGGTTATGGCATAGACGACTAGGTCACGTTGGCATGAGAAACCTTGACAAGCTTATTAAAGGAAATCATATCCTTGGAGTTAATGATGTCATATTTGATAAGGATAGACTTTGCAGTGCTTGTCAAGCAGGTAAACAGGTTGAAGGAAGGCATCCCGTGAAGAACATCATGACCACAAAGAGGCCACTTGAGCTACTTCACATGGATCTTTTTGGTCCCAACTCTTACAAGAGTCTCGGTGGAAATTCTTTTGGTCTAGTTATAGTTGATGATTTTTCAAGATTTACGTGGGTGTTCTTTCTCGATGATAAATCGCAGGTTCAGAAGATCTTCAAAAACTTCGCTAGGAAGGCCCAAAATCAATTCGAAGTGAAGATCAAGAAGTCTCGCAGCGATAACGGAACGGAGTTCAAGAACGCAAATGTGGACACATTTCTTGACGAAGAAGGGATTTCACACGAGTTCTCGGCTACGTACACACCTCAACAAAATGGAGTTGTTGAGAGGAAGAAATGGACGCTCATTGAAATGGCGAGAACGATGCTTGATGAGTACAAAACGCCGAAGCACTTTTGGGCAGAAGGGGTTGAGACAGCTTGTCATGCAACAAATCGCTTATATATTCACAAGCTACTCGGCAAGACGGCATACGAGCTCCTCACCGGTAACAAACCCCAAGTTGGATACTTTCGAGTATTCGGCTCAAAGTGCTACATTCTTGATAAGCATCGTCGTTCTAAATTTGCTCCTAAGTCTCATGAAGGTTTCCTACTAGGTTACGGCTCAAACTATCACACATACCGTGTCAACAACAATTTCACCTGAAATGTTGAAGAGACGGTAGATGTGGAGTTTGATGAATCTAACGGCTCGCAAGTAGAGCAATTGCCAATTGATGCAGGAGACAAAGATCCTTCGGAAGCAATCCAAGACTTGTCTATTGGCAAGGTCCGTCCAACGGAGGTGAAGGAGAGTACCTCGTCTGTCCAAGTGGAATCTTCTACTTCACGACAAGGTGAACCAAGAGTTGACATGGAAGCATCCACAAGTGGGACACCAAGATGAAGAAAACGAGGAAGTGCATCAAGATGAACGTCAACAACCTCCTTCTCCACCACGACAAGAGAATGACAACGCCAACAATGAAGAAGGCCAAGAAGAAGAAGATGAAGAAGATGTTCAACGAAGATCCAAGCAAAAGCTTTCACGAGTTCGAGCAAGAATTGCTAAAGACCATCCCGTCGAGCAAATCTACAATGATATTCAAACCGGGAGAATCACTCGCTGTAAAACTCGTCTAGCTAACTTTTGTGAAAACTATTCTTTCATCTCTAGCATTGAACCTATGAAGGTCGAAGAAGCATTGGAAGATCTGGATTGGATAAATGCTATGCATGAAGAGCTACACAACTTTGAGAGGAACCAAGTTTGGACATTGGTTGAGAAGCCCGACAACAACCACAACATCATCGGTACCAAATGGGTGTTTCGCAACAAGCAAGATGAAGATGGACAAGTAGTTCGCAACAAAGCACGTCTCGTCGCCCAAGGCTACACACAAGTCGAAGGTATGGACTATGGTGAGACTTATGCTCCCCTTGCTAGACTAGAGTCTATTCGCATCTTACTTGCCTATGCTAATCACCATGATATCACCTTGTACCAAATGGACATTAAAAGTGCTTTTCTAAATGGGGAAATAGAGGAGGAAGTTTATGTTAAACAACCTCCCGGCTTTGTCAATCCTAAGAAACCCAATCATGTTTACAAACTTCACAAAGCTCTTTATGGTCTTAAACAAGCTCCTAGAGCATGGTATAAATGCTTTACCAAGTTCCTTATTGAAAAAGGCTTTGAAATTGGGAAAATCGATTCCACACTCTTTAGTAAAAGGGTTAATGGTGAACTATTTGTGTGCCAAATCTATGTTGATGATATTATATTTGGTTCAACTAACCCTCATTTTAGTGAAAAGTTTGGGAAGCTAATGTCGGAGAAGTTTGAGATGTCAATGATGAGTGAACTCAAATTCTTTCTTGGGTTGCAAATCAAGCAAACTAAGGAAGGTACTTTTGTCTCTCAAACAAAGTACACTAAGGACTTATTCAAGAAGTTCAATATGCAAGAATGCAAAGGTATGTCTACACCCATGCCTACTAGTGGACATCTTGATTTGACCAAAGATGGTGAACTGGTCGATCAAAAGGTTTATCGCTCTAGGATTGTTTCATTGCTATATCTATGTGCTTCACGTCCTGATATTATGCTAAGTGTGTGCATGTGTGCACGATATCAAGCTGCTCCTAAAGAATGTCATCTTAAGGCTGTGAAAAGGATAGTGAGATACTTAATACATACACTAAATTTTGGCATTTGGTATCCTAAGAGGGCCTCTTTCGATCTTGTTGGCTACTCTGACTCAGACTATGCCGGAGACAAGGTTGATAGAAAGTCCACTTCGGGTACTTGTCAATTTCTTGGTAGATCCCTTGTGTCTTGGTCTTCCAAGAAACAAAACTCGGTATCCTTATCTACCGCCGAAGCGGAATACATTGCCGCTGGTTCATGTTGTGCTCAATTACTTTGGATGACACAAACTCTTAAAGATTATGGGATATATGTGAAACATGTTCGATTGCTTTGTGACAATGAAAGTGCTATCAAAATTGGTCATAATCCTGTGCAACATTCTCGAACTAAGCATATTGAAGTTCGTCATCATTTCATTCGAGATCATGTTGCTAAGGGTGACATTGATCTTAAGCATGTTCGCACCGAAAAGCAATTAGCGGATATATTCACTAAACCTCTTGATGAGAAAGTATTTTGCAGGTTGAGAGGAGAATTGAACATCATTGATGCTTCAAACTTGGAGTAGAAACTCCATTGGATACATGCAAGACATGACCCTATGACTAATCCTTGATATTTCTCTTATGATGAAAATCTTATGTCTTGGATATATTTGTATCTTGCATGTTATCTAACCCATGTAGGTACTTGATTGAATCAAATTCCATGAGATTGTAACCTACTCACATCTTGAGCAATCTCTACATCACCAAGTCTCTATACAGAGGTGGTTGAAGACAAGGAAGCACGAAACCATTCGAACATATCCCTTGACAAATTCTATGTTGAGCTTCATGATTGTCATTTTTGGATACACAAGTGCTCTTCCTTGCAAGAACTAACCCATGTAGGTAGATGGACTCAAATTCCAAGTGGTGCTCCCAATTCTTGATGAGCTACATCAACCTCGAGCAACTCACACAAGTTCAACTACATGGACAACACCACCAACCAAGGTATGTTATTCCATCTTAGAGAAGCTTTACTCCAAGACATGAGCTAAAGCAACTCGACAAGATGTGAATACATCAAGATGCTTAAACGAAAAATGGCAACCCCATTTTGATCTTAAACGATGAGTATGACCTATGATCAAATGATCTCACTTGACTCCTAAGTCAATATACTCTAACATAGGTGACTTCATCGCCGACCATCTCTAGATGAATTTCGCTTGTGTTTTCTTCTGTGTTTTTGCATTTGTCTCATGCATATTTGTTTCCCCTTCAAAAAAAACTTCATCTAGATTTTTTCTTTTCTTTTTGTTTGCTCTGCATTTTATGCATCCAATTCATTGCATATCATTTAGTTAATTCCTTGCAAATCTTTGTGAGGTCTTTCTAGTCTAGTGAGCTGAGGTGACAAGTGTTTTCTTTGCGATGAACTCGGTTACACCGATTTGTTATTTTAGGTCCAACCGAAAACTCTCGGTACCACCGAAGCATACCACTCGGTGCCACCAATTTCACAACAGGAAAAACAGTTTGCCACTTATTTTGAGTTTCTTCTGATCCAGCTCCACTCAATGAATCTTGTCCTCTACAAGCATCACATTTTTATCATTGCTTTATGTTGTGACTTAAGGATCAAACCCATTCATGACAAATTCCAGAGGGAGAGAGAGATTACATCTTTATCAAGCCCTTCTTGGAAATTGATGTCAAAGGGGGAGAGAGAGATCACATCAAAGCTTATCATTTTAGAGAGAGTATTACCTTCTCAGGGGGAGAGAGATCCTTCAGGGAGAGAGAGAGATCTCCAGGGGGAGAGAATACTAATAGAACGTATTTCTCAAGGATCCCAGATGCTTGGTGTTCAAGAGGAGAGATGCCACATGTCTTCTTGAGGGGAAAGACATGTTCATATGTGCTTACTTGCATTAGTTTGCATTAGCTCTGTTCATTTATATCTTTCAGCTCTGATTTTCTGTTCCGTATCTTCTCCCAGTATCCCATGTTAGATTCAGGGGGAGCAAGACATCTAAGGGAAAGAAATCATTCAAATTCATTGCATATCTTTACTCTTGGGGACATGTCTAATCAAATGTAGTACTTAGTACTCACTCTCTACATGTCATCCCAGTCTTGTTATTCTTGTGGTTTCTTCTGTTTGCTCTGGCTAGTAGGTGCATCTGTGTTATCTAACCTTGTTTACACAGGTTCATTCCATCCTAAGCCAACTCAAGACTACAAGGTAAGTATATGCATCACAATCATGTGTATGAGGAATTCTTGCTGATGTACATACTATTTGCAAGAAGGACTCATGGGCATGAAGGTATTTCCTTTAATATTTTTTTTGCTCTGATGCATATGGCCAAGATACATGCAACACATTGCCTGCTCTATCATGGTTATGCTCTCATATGCTTCTATATTTCATATTCACATGATTGCATACATGTAGGGGGAGCCTATGCTTGTTACATGTCTTTCCAAAGCTTTACTTGCTATTCTTTATATCTTTATCTAAAGCTTTGATGTATGTTGTCATCAATTACCAAAAAGGGGGAGATTGAAAGCACAAGTGCTCCCTAGGTTGTTTTGGTAATTAATGTCAACATATCTCTTGTTGGACTAACACTTTTATCTAGTATGTTTCAGATAAGTTCAACAATGGAGTGGCATGGACTAAAGGATGTGGGAACTCCTTCAAGATGCTAAGGACAAAGGATTGGCTCAAGCTTCAAGCTCAAGAATCTTCATTTTACATTTTAGTGATCCAAGATCACATTGAGTCTATAGTAAAAGCCAATACTATCAAGGAGGGATGAGGTGTTTCTTAATGAGCCTCTTGCTTCAAGTGCTTAGTGATATGCTCCAAATACCCTCAACTACTTTCCCACTTCCACACATATGTCCTAAACCTAAAGTCAAACTCGGCCCCACTGATTCTTTCTATCCGGCGCCACCGAGTTTGGATGTCTTAGCCACTGCCACAAACCCTAGGAACATCGGTCTCACCGATAGGGATCTCGGTCTCACCGAGATGGGATTGTAATCTCTCTGTGTATGTCCATTATCAAAATCGGTCTCACCGAGTTTGAGCAATCGGTACTACCGAGATTACAATGCAAACTTCCTGGTTGACTCATTACCAAAATCGGTCCCACCGAGTTTGATAATCGGTCCAACCGAGCTTGCCTGACCAACTCTCTGGTTAGCTAATTACCAAAATCGGTCCTACCGAGTTTGTGTAATCAGTCTCACCGAGATTACGTTATGCCCTAACCCTGACCATATCGGTCCTACCGAGTTGCATTTTGGTCCCACCGAAAATCCTAACGGTCACTAGATTTGCTGAATCGGTCTGACCGAGTTTCTCAATTCGGTCCCACCGAGTTTGGCAAGTTGTGTGTAATGGTTAGATTTTGTGTGGAGGCTATATATACCCTCCACCTCCTCTTCACTCGTGAAGAGAGCCATCAGACTGAACCTACACTTCCAGCATCCTATTTCTGAGAGAGAACGACCTACTCATGTGTTGAGGCCAAGATATTCCATTACTACCATATGAATCTTGATCTCTAGCCTTCCCCAAGTTGCTTTCCACTCAAATCCTCTTTCTACCAGATCCAAATCCTATGAGAGAGAGTTGAGTGTTGGGGAGACTATCAATTGAAGTACAAGAGCAAGGAGTTCATCATCAACGCACCATTTGTTACTTCTTGGAGAGTGGTGTCTGCTAGATTGGCTAGGTGTCACTTGGGAGCCTCCGACAAGATTATGGAGTTGAACCAAGGAGTTTGTAAGGGTAAGGAGATCGCCTACTTCATGAAGATCTACTGCTAGTGAGGCAAGTCCTTCGTGGGCGACGGCCATGGTGGGATAGACAAGGTTGCTTCTTTGTGGACCCTTCTTGGGTGGAGCCCTCCGTGCACTCGCGCAACCGTTACCCTTCGTGGGTTGAAGTCTCCATCAACGTGGATGTATGATAGCACCACCTATCGGAACCACGCCAAAAACATCCGTGTCTCCAACTGCGTTTGAATCCTCCAAAACCCTTCCCTTTACATTCTTGCAAGTTGCATGCTTTATTTTCCGCTGCTCATATACTCTTTGCATGCTTGCTTGCTATATGTTGTTAATGTTAAATTTGTGCCTAAACTCCACTTAAATTTAAGAAAAGCCTAAAAACTGCAACTTTGGTACTTAGTGTCTAATCACCCCCCCTCTAGACACCTCTTCTCAAGGTCCTACAAGTGGTATCAGAGCATTGGTCTCCATTGCTTTGGTTTAATCGCCATTGGAGGAAGATGGATGAGTCTACTTTGGGGAGTCTTAGACATAGAGTGCCTATTCTTGATGGAGAGTATTTTCATGAGTGGAAAAATGAGATGCTTGTAATTTTCAATCAATATCATTTGAACAAGTACATTGCTAGTCCTTGTGCACCTTGTGTTGATCCTATGCATCCTACCCTTAATGAGTCTATTGACATGATCAGGAATGTTAGAACTGTTAATCTTATCACTAGAGGCTTGCCTAGAAACTTGATTATAAAATTGCCTACTCTTGAGTGTGCCTACACTATATGGAAATTTCTTGAGGAACGATTTCTTGATTATTCTTTGAAAAATCTTCATGAAATTCTCCATAAGTCTATTGCCTTGAGTAAAATGAATACTAGTGATCCTATGTTTGGTGATCGTCTATTTGAGCTTACAAACCTTATGCGTGCCAAAGGAAATGTTGGTATTATTAGTGATATTATTTCCGAAGCTAGAAAAATTCATAGACAAGATCATTGTCAAAATCACTCTAACGAATCACCCTCTCTAGGATTTGATCCACCACATGGCGAAGTTGAACATGGATACTATGATGAGCATGATGATGGTGACTTCGATCTTGATGATGCAATGAGACACTTTGGTCTTATGGCAAATCTTCGGGGATATATGTCAGGAGGAAAGGAATGGGTTCTTGATAGTGGATGTACCGATCACATGACCGGAGATAAAGACATGTTTCGTGAGCTTGCTGATAATGATAGTCCTCGAAAGTATGTCACTTTCGGTGACAACTCAAAGGGTAAGGTGGTTGGCCTCGGTAAGGTGGCCATCTCACATGATAGCTCCATACAAAATGTCATGCTCGTTGAATCTCTTGGATACAACTTACTTTCAGTATCTAGACTTGCTGATTTCGGTTTCAATGTCTTATTTACTGAAGTTCATTGTCAAGTGTTTCGTCGAGACACTCATAAAATGGTTTTTACCGGCATACGTAGAGGTGATCTATACATTGTTGATTTCACTAAAAAGGCTCAACCTAAAACTTGCTTCATTGCTAAATCCTCAAAAGGTTGGTTATGGCATAGACGACTAGGTCACGTTGGCACGAGAAACCTTGTCAAGCTTATTAAAGGAAATCATATCCTTGGAGTTAATGATGTCATATTTGATAAGGATAGACTTTGCAGTGCTTGTCAAGCAGGTAAACAGGTTGGAGGAAGGCATCCCGTGAAGAACATCATGACCACAAAGAGGCCACTTGAGCTACTTCACATGGATCTTTTTGGTCCCAACTCTTACAAGAGTCTCGGTGGAAATTCTTTTGGTCTAGTTATAATTGATGATTTTTCAAGATTTACGTGGGTGTTCTTTCTCGATGATAAATCGCAGGTTCAGAAGATCTTCAAAAACTTCGCTAGGAAGGCCCAAAATCAATTTGAAGTGAAGATCAAGAAGGTTCGCAGCGACAACGGAACGGAGTTCAAGAACGCAAATGTGGACACCTTTCTTGACGAAGAAGGGATTTCACACGAGTTCTCGGCTACGTACACACCTCAACAAAATGGAGTTGTTGAGAGGAAGAATCGGACGCTCATCAAAATGGCGAGAACGATGCTTGATGAGTACAAAATGCCGAAGCACTTTTGGGTAGAAGGGGTTGAGACAGCTTGTCATGCAACAAATCACTTGTATCTTCACAAGCTACTCGGCAAGACGGCATACGAGCTCCTCACCGGTAACAAACCCCAAGTTGGATACTTTCGAGTATTCGGCTCAAAGTGCTACATTCTTGATAAGCATCGTCGTTCTAAATTTGCTCCTAAGTCTCATGAAGGTTTCCTATATGGCTCAAACTATCACACATACCATGTCTACAACAATTTCACTCGAAAGGTTGAAGAGACGGTAGATGTGAAGTTTGATGAATCTAACGGCTCGCAAGTAGAGCAATTGCCAATTGATGTAGGAGACAAAGATCCTTCGTAAGCAATCCAAGACTTGTCTATTGGCAAGGTCCGTCCAATGGAGGTGAAGGAGAGTACCTCGTCTGTCCAAGTGGAAGCTTCTACTTCACGACAAGGTGAACCAAGAGTTGACACGGAAGCATCCACAAGTGGGACACACCAAGATGAAGAAAACGAGGAAGTGCATCAAGATTAACATCAACAACCTCCTTCTCCACCACGACAAGAGAATGACAACACCAACAATGAAGAAGGCCAAGAAGAAGAAGATGAAGAAGATGTTCAACGAAGATCCAAGCAAAATCTTTCACGAGTTCGAGCAAGAATTGCTAAAGACCATCCCGTCGAGCAAATCTACAATGATATTCAAACCGGGAGACTCACTCGCTCTAAAACTCGTCTAGCTAACTTTTGTGAAAACTATTCTTTCATCTCTAGCATTGAACCTATGAAGGTCGAAGAAGCATTGGAATATCCGGATTGGATAAATGCCATGCATGAAGAGCTACACAACTTTGAGAGGAACCAAGTTTGGACATTGGTTGGGAAGCCCGACAACAACCACAACATCATCAGTACCAAATGGGTGTTTCGCAACAAGCAAGATGAAGATGGACAAGTAGTTCGCAACAAAGCACGTCTCGTCGACCAAGGCTACACACAAGTCGAAGGTATGGACTATGGTGAGACTTATGATCCCGTTGCTAGACTAGAGTCTATTCGTATCTTACTTGCCTATGCTAATCACCATGATATCACCTTGTACCAAATGGACATTAAAAGTGCTTTTCTAAATGGTGAAATAGAGGAGGAAGTTTATGTTAAACAACCTCCCGGCTTTGTCAATCCTAAGAAACCCAATCATGTTTACAAACTTCACAAAGCTCTTTATGGTCTTAAACAAGCTCCTAGAGCATGGTATAAATGCTTGACCAAGTTCCTTATTGAAAAAGGCTTTGAAATTGGGAAAATTGATTCCACACTCTTTACTAAAAGGGTTAATGGTGAACTATTTGTGTGCCAAATCTATGTTGATGATATTATATTTGGTTCAACTAACCCTCATTTTAGTGAAAAGTTTGGGAAGCTAATGTCGGAGAAGTTTGAGATGTCAATGATGAGTGAACTCAAATTCTTTCTTGGGTTGCAAATCAAGCAAACTAAGGAAGGTACTTTTGTCTCTCAAATGAAGTACACTAAGGACTTATTCAAGAAGTTCAATATGCAAGAATGCAAAGGTATGTCTACACCCATGCCTACTAGTAGACATCTTGATTTGACCAGATATGGTGAACCGGTCGATCAAAAGGTTTATCGCTCTATGATTGCTTCATTGTTATATCTATGTGCTTCACGTCCTGATATTATGCTAAGTGTGTGCATGTGTGCACGATATCAAGCTGCTCCTAAAGAATGTCATCTTAAGGCTGTGAAAAGGATAGTGAGGTACTTAATACATACACCAAACTTTGGCATTTGGTATCCTAAGAGGGCCTCTTCTAATCTTGTTGGCTACTCTGACTCAGACTATGCCGGAGACAAGGTTGATAGAAAGTCCACTTCGGGTACTTGTCAATTTCTTGGTAGATCCCTTGTGTCTTGGTCTTCCAAGAAACAAAACTCGGTATCCTTATCTACCGCCGAAGCCGAATACATTGCCGCTGGTTCATGTTGTGCTCAATTACTTTGGATGACACAAACTCTTAAAGATTATGGGATATATGTGAAACATGTTCCATTGCTTTGTGACAATGGAAGTGCTATCAAAATTGGTCATAATCCTGTGCAACATTCTCGAACTAAGCATATTGAAGTTCGTCATCATTTCATTCGAGATCATGTTGCTAAGGGTGACATTGATCTTAAGCATGTTCGCACCGAAAAGCAATTAGCGGATATATTCACTAAACCTCTTAATGAGAAAGTATTTTGCAGGTTGAGAGGAGAATTGAACATCATTGATGCTTCAAACTTGGAGTAGAAACTCCATTGGATACATGCAAGACATGAGCTTATGACTAATCCTTGATATTTCTCTTATAATGAAAATCTTATGTCTTGTATATATTTGTATCTTGCATGTTATCTAACCCATGTAGGTACTTGATTGAATCAAATTCCATGAGATTGTAACCTACTCACATCTTGAGCAATCTCTACATCACCAAGTCTCTATACAGAGGTGGTTGAAGACAAGGAAGCACGAAACCATTCGAACATATCCCTTGACAAATTCTATGTTGAGCTTCATGGTTGTCATTTTTGGATACACAAGTGCTCTTCCTGCAAGAACTAACCCATGTAGGTAGATGGACTCAAATTCCAAGTGGTGCTCCCAATTCTTGATGAGCTACATCAACCTCTAGCAACTCACACAAGTTTAACTACATGGACAACACCACCAACCAAGGTATGTTATTCCATCTTAGAGAAGCTTTACTCCAAGACATGAGCTAAAGCAACTCGACAAGATGTGAATACATCAAGATGCTTAAACGAAAAATGGCAACCCCATTTTGAGCTTAAACGATGAGTATGACCTATGAGCAAGTGATCTCACTTGACTCCTAAGTCAATATACTCTAACATAGGTGACTTCATCGCCGACCATCTCTAGATGAAGTTCCCTTGTGTTTTCTTCTGTGTTTTTGCATTTGTCTCATGTATATTTGTTTCCCCTTCAAAAAAAACTTCATCTAGATTTCTTTCTTTTCTTTTTGTTTGCTCTGCATTTTATGCATCCAATTCATTGCATATCATTTAGTTAATTCCTTGCAAATCTTTGTGAGATCTTTCTAGTCTAGTGAGCTGAGGTGACAAGTGTTTTCTCTGTGATGAACTCGGTTACACCAATTTGTTATTTTCGGTCCAACCAAAAACTCTCGGTACCACCGAAGCATACCACTCGGTGCCACCGATTTCACAACAGGAAAAATAGTTTGCCACTTATTCTGAGTTTCTTCTGATCCAGCTCCACTCAATGAATCTTGTCCTCTACAAGCATCACATTTTTATCATTGCTTTATGTTGTGACTCAAGGATCAAACCCATTCACGACAAATTCCAGAGGGAGAGAAAGAGATTACATCTTTATCAAGCCCTTCTTGGAAATTGATGTCAAAGGGGGAGAGAGAGATCACATCAAAGCTTATCATTTTAGAGAGAGTATCACCTTCTCAGGGGGAGAGAGATCCTTCAGGGAGAGAGAGAGATCTCCAGGGGGAGAGAATACTAATAGAACGTATTTCTCAAGGATCCCAAATGCTTGGTGTTCAAGAGGAGAGATGCCACATGTCTTCTTGAGGGGAAAGACATGTTCATATGTGCTTACTTGCATTAGTTTGCATTAGCTCTGTTCATTTATATCTTTCAGCTCTGATTTTCTGTTCCCTATCTTCTCCCAGTATCCCATGTTAGATTCAGGGGGAGCAAGACATCTAAGGGAAAGAAATCATTCAAATTCATTGCATATCTTTACTCTTGGGGACATGTCTGATCAAATGTAGTACTTAGTACTCACTCTCTACATGTCATCCCAGTCTTGTTATTCTTGTGGTTTCTTCTGTTTGCTCTGGCTAGTAGGTGCATCTGTGTTATCTAACCTTGTTTACACAGGTTCATTCCATCCTAAGCCAACTCAAGACTACAAGGTAAGTATATGCATCGCAATCATGTGTATGCGGAATTCTTGCTGATGTACATACTGTTTGCAAGAAGGACTCATGGGCATGAAGGTATTTCCTTTAATATATATTTTTGCTCTGATGCATATGGCCAAGATACATGCAACACATTGCCTGCTCTATCATGGTTATGCTCTCATATGCTTCTATATTTCATATTCACATGATTGCATACATGTAGGGGGAGCCTATGCTTGTTACATGTCTTTCCAAAGCTTTACTTGCTATTCTTTATATCTTTATCTAAAGCTTTGATGTATGTTGTCATCAATTACCAAAAAGGGGGAGATTGAAAGCACAAGTGCTCCTTAGGTGGTTTTGGTAATTAATGTCAACATATCTCTTGTTGGACTAACACTTTTATCTAGTATGTTTCAGATAAGTTCAACAAAGGAGTGGCATGGACTAAAGGATGTGGGAACTCCTTCAAGATGCTAAGGACAAAGGATTGGCTCAAGCTTCAAGCTCAAGAATCTTCATTTTACATTTTAGTGATCCAAGATCACATTGAGTCTATAGGAAAAGCCAATACTATCAAGGAGGGATGAGGTGTTTCTTAATGAGCCTCTTGCTTCAAGTGCTTAGTGATATGCTCCAAATACCCTCAACTACTTTCCCACTTCCACACATATGTCCTAAACCTAAAGTCAAACTCGGCCCCACTGATTCTTTCTATCCGGCGCCACCGAGTTTGGATGTCTTAGCCACTGCCACAAACCCTAGGCAAATCGGTCTCACCGATAGGGATCTCGGTCTCACCGAGATGGGATTGTAATCTCTCTGTGTATGTCCATTATCAAAATTGGTCTCACCGAGTTTGAGCAATCGGTACTACCGAGATTACAATGCAAACTTCCTGGTTGACTCATTACCAAAATCGGTCCCACCGAGTTTGATAATCGGTCCAACCGAGCTTGCCTGACCAACTCTCTGGTTAGCTAATTACCAAAATCGGTCCTACCGAGTTTGTGTAATCGGTCTCACCAAGATTACGTTATGCCCTAACCCTAACCATATCGGTCCTACCGAGTTGCATTTCGGTCCCACCGAAAATCCTAACGGTCACTAGATTTGCTGAATCGGTCTGACCGAGTTTCTCAATTCAGTCCCACCGAGTTTGGCAAGTTGTGTGTGGAGGCTATATATACCCCTCCACCTCCTCTTCATTCGTGGAGAGAGCCATCAGACTGAACCTACACTTCCAGCATCCTATTTCTTAGAGAGAACTACCTACTCATGTGTTGAGGCCAAGATATTCCATTCCTACCATATGAATCTTGATCTCTAGCCTTCCCCAAGTTGCTTTCCACTCAAATCCTCTTTCCACCAGATCCAAATCCTATGAGAGAGAGTTGAGTGTTGGGGAGACTATTATTTGAAGTACAAGAGCAAGGAGTTCATCATCAACGCACCATTTGTTACTTCTTGGAGAGTGGTGTCTCCTAGATTGGCTAGGTGTCACTTGGGAGCCTCCGACAAGATTGTGGAGTTGAACCAAGGAGTTTGTAAGGTCAAGGAGATCGCCTACTTCGTGAAGATCTACCGCTAGTGAGGCAAGTCCTTCATAGGCGATGGCCATGGTGGGATAGACAAGGTTGCTTCTTCGTGGACCCTTCTTCGGTGGAGCCCTCCATGGACTCGCGCAACCGTTACCCTTCATGGGTTGAAGTCTCCATCAACGTGGATGTACGATAGCACCACCTATCGGAACCACGCCAAAAACATCCGTGTCTCCAACTGCGTTTGAATCCTCCAAAACCCTTCCCTTTACATTCTTGCAAGTTGCATGCTTTATTTTCCGTTGCTCATATACTCTTTGCATGCTTGCTTGCTATATGTTGTGAATGTTAAATTTGTGCCTAAACTCCACTTAAATTTAAGAAAAGCCTAAAAACTGCAACTTTGGTACTTAGTGTCTAATCACCCCCCTTCTAGACACCTCTTCTCAAGGTCCGACAGGGGCCCTTACCAGCCGCAATCTTCCGCGCCTCCTGGATATCTTTCAGTGCAGCCTGGGCTTCCTCCCGAGCCTCATTTGCGGCCTGGAGAGCTTGGGCGAGTTCGGATTCCTTCAATGCAAGGCTCTGCCCCAAGCTCTCGTTTCTGCCCACGGCCTCCTGAAGCTCTTGTTCAGCTTCCACGACCCTTGCCTCGTGTTTCTCACGGAGAGCCTGCTCTCTGGCCGCTTTCTTCTCGGCCAAGGCAACAACCTTCTTGAGCGCCTCCACTTTGGCATTCGCCCTTGGAGAGTGCGATATATATACTTTAAAAATAGTCACAACTACTTACTTGTGCTAAAAACTTACTAAAAGTTTCAAAACATACTTTGCCTATCCTCCAGCTGCTTCCTCACTCGACCGAGTTCCTCTTCTGCAAGCGCCAGACTCTACTTGTGTCCGGACACTTCCGCGGCATGAGAAGAGGTAGTCGCCGCAGACATCTAATTCATAAAATATATGTGTGTCATTAGCTAAGTCTCCTGCGGACAGGTCGTTGATCCCCTGTCTGGTTCCTGTCCTCTCCGAACAGTGTATCAGGGGCTACTATTTATACTATGACTGTCTTCTACAACATACCTCCAAGCCTTTTATCAGGCTAACGCAGGATTCATTCAGTCCGCTCTCGGCGGCCTGAACCTTTTCTATCACCACACCCATAAGGGCGCGGTGTTCATCAATAATGGACGCACTTTCCAGTGCTGTCAATAGGCCGCCCAACGCCTTCGGTTGGACGGAGGTCGCAGGCGGAGTAGGATCGCCCCCTCTAGTCATGAGGGGCTACTTGCCTGATCTCGGAGCCTTCAGGGTCTCCGGGACTGTGTTCGGCTGTGGGCCGGATCCATGATCGCCCCCGTCGTCGATATTCATGGGAACCGCCGCTCCCGCGCGTCCGGCCTCCAAGGTGCACCCCCCTGGCTTAGGCCCTTTTTCGATGACACCTCAGTGTCACAGCCAAGCTTCAGGGAAGGAGCCTTAGGAGGGGTCTCACTGTACAAAGCATCGGAACTCAACGAGTCCTCTGATGAGTCCTGTTGGGCCGGCGACCTTGCCGGACTGTAAAAAGTACGGTGCAAATCAAAAATACTGCATTCTAGTAAATTCTGGATGCATGGACATGTCCGGATTTCGAGCACTTACGATTTTACCACGGGCTAGACCCTGGGATCCCACTCCGGGCTGCTGTCGGTAGCCGTGGTGGAGGCCTCGGGGACGGATGTTCTTCCCCTCTTAGGCGAATCTGCCTCTAAGGATGAGGAGGCTGCCCTCTTCTTCCTCCCCCTCGTAAGGGATTCAGGCTCTTCTTCCTCCTCCTCCTCATCCTCATCCTCTTCCTCCTCCTCATTCTCTCCGGAGGAGGGAGGGTCGCTGGAGTCTTCGCACTTTGTGTCTGAAGTGCCCCGACGACGGAGACCGCTCCTGGTCTCCTTGGCATTCTTGTTGGCCTCTTTCTTTGGCACCTCATAAGGCGCTGGGACCAGCATCTTCGTCAGAATAGGTCCCACCGGTTCTTCCGGCAGTGGGTCCAGACAATGAATTCGCTCCGCCACCTTCATCCACTCCTGAAGTAATCGTGGAAGGACACGTTAAAAGAAATATCCCCTTCGGGGCGTATCGATGAAACATGCGAATAACCAAGATGTGATGACGACTTACCGGACTGGCGGGGTGGAACGATTGGTACCCGCGGTCTACGGCAGAGTCTGACCACGGTTTGCCGGACTTAAAGAGCACCTTCCAGATGTCCTTGTGCGAGGAGCCGAATAGCTCCCACAGGGTCTGGTGCTTGGCCGGGTCGTACTCCCACAAATTACCGCCTTTGTGCTATCAAGGAAGGATCAGGTGGACCAGCATCACTTGGACCACGTCAATGAGCCTGATGGCCTTGTCTTCCATACCTTTGATGCGCGCCTGGATCACTGACAGTTCGTCCGACGACGACCAGTTTATGCCCTTCTTGGGCCAGGATGTGAGCCGCAAAGGGGCTCCAGATCGAAACTCAGGAGCAGCGGCCCACTTTTTGCCGCGTGGCTCAATGATATAGAACCACTGTTGCTGCAACTCCTTGACGGAGTCATTGAAATTACCCATCAGCCATGTGATCTTGGGCATCCTGCTCACCATGGCGCCTCCGCACTCTGCGTGTTCGCCACTTACCACTTTGGGCTTCACGTTGAAGATCTTGAGCCATATCCCAAAGTGCAGCGAGATATGGAGAAAGGCCTCACACATGACAATAAATGTCGAGATGTTGAGGAAAGAATTGGGGGATAGATCGTGGAAATCAATCCCGTAGTAATACATGATACCGCAAACAAAAGGGTGGAGGGGAAACCCGAGCCCGCGGACGAAATGGGGGAGGAAAACAACTCTCTCGTGGGGCTCCGGAGTAGGGCCAATCTGTCCCGCCGTTGGAAGACGGTGGCCGATATTCTTGGCCAGATATCCGGCCGCTCGCAACTTTTTGATATCCTTCTCCTGGACGGAGGAAGCCATCCACTTGCCCCCTGCTCTGGATCCGAACATTTTTGGAGGACCTTTTTTTTGGGAGGATGAATGCTTGGGCGCTAGGGCTCAGACAAAAGGGAAGGGGCGAGCAGAAGCAGAAGAAGGCGTGGGTAGAAAGGAGGAGGCTTCTCCCCTTTATAAAGGCGATAAAACTTTACGCCTCCCCGCTTGCCTGATTAAACCTGCTCGTTCCCCACTTATCGTAATTGCTGGTACGGTTAGGCTACCCATGCCAGTATTGAAGAGGATCCCGTGATAAGGGGACACGATCTCTGCTTTGACAAGACGTGCCAAAGAAACCGCCTCGCGATGTGTGCGGAAGCAGGTTGTGGAAAACGGTTCAAATAAAAACTGGACCGTGGCGTGATGTCACTTTTCGAAGAATTGTCAGCAGATTAGATTTGTGGATTATTATTATTCTCTCTATGGTAGTATGTGGGATATTATCTTGCAGAGCCGGACACGGTCCTTGTGTTCGGAATTAACTTTGGAGTATTCGGAGATGGAACCGCCTCGCAATGCCGAAGACAATCTACGCGTCGGACTCATCGTCATTGAAGCCTGGTTCAGGGGCTACTGAGGGAGTCCTGGATAAGGGGGTATCCGGACAGCCGGACTATATGTTGTGGCCGGACTGTTGGACTATGAAGATACAAGATAGAACACTTCGTCCTGTATCCGGATGGGACTCTCCTTGGCGTGGAAGGCAAGCTTGGCGATTCGGATGTAGATCTCCTCCTCTGTAAACCGACTCTGTGTAACCCTAGCCCCCTTCGGTGTCTATATAAACCGAAGGGTTTAGTCCGTAGGACGGATGATCATCGTCAACAATCATACCATAGGTTAGCTTCTAGGGGTTAGCCTCTCTGATCTCATGGTAGATCAACTCTTGTAATACTCATATCATCAAGATCAATCAAGAAGGAAGTAGGGTATTACCTCCATCGAGAGGGCCCAAACCTGGGTAAACATCGTGTCCCTAGTCTCCTATTACCATTAGCCTTAGATGCACAGTTCGGGACCCCCTACCCGAGATCCGCCGGTTTTGACACCGACAGGGGGCTTCCAGGTGGCCCACAAGGAAGGGGGCGCGCCCAAGGGGGTAGGGCTCGCCCCCCACCCTTGTGGACAGTGGGTGGCCCCCCTCTGGTGCTTTCTTCACCCAATATTTTTAATATATTCCAAAAGTGACTTCCGTGGAGTTTCAGGACTTTTGGAGTTGTGCATAATAGGTCTCTAATATTTTGCTCCTTTGCCAGCCCAGAATCCAGCTACCGGCATTCTCCCTCTTCATGTAAACCTTGTAAAATAAGAGAGAAAACACATAAGTATTGTGACATAATGTGTAGTAACAGCCCATATTGCAATAAATATCGATATAAAAACATGATGCAAAATGGACGTATCAACTCCCCCAAGCTTAGACCTCTCTTGTCCTCAAGCAGAAGCCGATATCGAAAAATATGTCCACATATTTAGAGATAGAGGTGTCGATAAAATAAAATACGGACATGAGGGCATCATGACCATTCTTAGAACAACAACATAAATATTGTCATATGATTTCTTATGCTTAAAGTAACAATCTATTCACAATGTCAAGTATGAATCAGAAACTTCATTGGAAACTAGCAAACTATAATCTCAATCATTGAAGCAATTGCAATTTATCATAACATCGGAAAGAGTCAAATATAAGAGCTTTTCAGCAAGTCCACATACTCAACTGTCATTTAGTATTTCACAATTGCTAACACTCACGCGATACTAATGCGTATGAAGTTTTAATCGGACACAGAGAAATATAGGGGCTTATAGTTTTGCCTCCCAACCTTTTACCTCAAGGGTAATGTCAATAAGAATGCTTTATGAAAACCCACATCCAATTGGGTATATATATCAGGATCTCTCCAACACATAGTGCTTGCCAAAGGATAGTGTAAAAAGGAAAGGTGAATATCACCCTGACTCTTGTATAAGGTAGAAGACAAAAATAAAAGATAGGCCCTTCGCAGAGGGAAGCAGAGGTTGTCATGTGCTTTTAGGGTTGGATGCACAAAATCTTAATGCAAAAGAATGTCACTTTATATTGCCACTTGTGATAGGGACCTTTATTATGCAGTCCGTCGCTTTTATTTCTTCCATATCACAAGCTCTTATAAAGCTTATTTTCTAATAGATCATACATATTTAGAGAGCAATTTTTATTGCTTGCAACAATGACAACTTACTTGAAGGATCTTACTCAATCCATAGGTAGGTATGATGGACTCTCATGGCAAAACTGGGTTGAATGATGTTTGGAAGTACAAGTAGTATCTCTACTTGGTGCAACGAGTTTGGCTAGCATGAGGGGGAAAGCCAAGCTCAACATGTTGGATGATCCTTGACAATATACTTTATTTCGGATATAAGAAAACATAACACATTACGTTGTCTTCCTTGTCCAACATCAAGTTTTTAGCATGTCATATTTTAATGAGTGCTCACAATCATAGAAGATGTCCAAGATAGTATATTTATATGTGAAGACCTCTCTTTCTTTATTACTTCATATTAATTGCAACGATGACCAAAACTATGTTTGTCAACTCTCAACTACTTTTATTCATCATACTCTTATATGTGAAGTCATCACTCTCCATAAGATCAATATGATCTTTTTATTTCTTTTTATTCATTCTTTTTCTTTTATTCCCTCAAGATCATAGCAAGATAGCAAAACACTCGACTCGAAACTAATATTTATTATATATAGCTCATGGACTCGATTACATAGATACGGATCAACACAAAACTCAAAGCTAGATCATACTAAACTTTATTCCACTAGATCAAGATATAACCAAAAGATCAAACTAAGAAAAACGGTAAAGATAGAAGTGTGATGGTGATATGATACCGGGCACCTCCCCCAAGCTTGGCAGTTGCCAAGGGGAGTGCCCATACCTATGTGTTTATGCCTCTTTCTTTGGGGGTGGTGATGTTGGAGCTGTTGATGATGTAGGCTTCTTCCTTAATTTGCGCTTGAGGATATAATTTTTCTCCTTTAGGTCATCGATCTCCTGCTCAAGGCTTAATATCGTTTTGCATAGTTCATGTTTGTTCTCCTGCAAGAGATGAAAAGGGATAAACTCGATCTTGGGTTTCTTTGCTCTATTAGGGAGGCTTGACTTTTTAAACTCCACGTGCATGTCCCTAGGCTGAGGTAGTGAGACTTCATCTTCATCTGAGCTCGACTCCTCCTTTCCCATAGGATCATAGTCTTCTTCTTCCTCCGTGGTCCAACCACAATGCTCCAAGTCCCTGTAGACCTTGGGGTCTGCAAGGTAATCAACCACATAGATTTCTCCCTCCGAATCCTGGGATGACATATTGCTATAATCTGCGGTAGGAACAACTCAAAACAAAAACAGAGGATTTCGTCGAGGTACAATGGTCAAAACCTTTGGGAGATTATATAATGAATTTTTACAGACCAAAAGAAGTATTGTGCAAGAAAACAGAGTTCGGAGGGCACACAAGGCAGGGGGGGCGCCCAGGGGGTAGGGCACGCCCTCCACCCTCGTGGATGCCTCGTGTCCTTTCTGGACTACTTCTTATTTTCCTATTTTCTTAAATATTCCAAAACAGAGAAAAAATGCTATTAGAACTGTTTTGGAGTCGGTTTACTTACCATAACACATACCTATTCCTTTTCGGAGTCTGAAACGTTCTGGAAAGTGTCCTTATATATTCCTCCGGGGTTATAGTGTCAATAACATTGGTTTCAACATTTATGGGATTACCTGAGATATAATGTTTGATTCTTTGACCGTTCACCACCTTCGGATTTGTGCCTTCAAAATTGTTGATTTTTATGGCACCGGAACGGTAGACCTCCTCGATAATGTAAGGCCTCCCATTTAGAGAGAAGTTTTCCTGCAAAAAAATCTTAAATGAGAGTTGTATAGCAAAACATAATCACCTACATTAAACTCACGCTTTTGTATCCTTTTGTCATGCCATCTTTTAACTTTTTCTTTAAACAGTTTGGCATTCTCATAGGCCTGGGTTCTCCATTCATCAAGTGAGCTAATGTCAAATAGCCTCTTCTCATCGACAAGTTTGAAATCATAATTGAGCTCTTTAATGGCCCAGTATGCCTTATGTTCTAGTTCGAGAGGTAAGTGACATGATTTTCCATAAACCATTTTATACGGAGACACACCCATAGGATTTTTATATGCAGTTATATAGGCCCATAATGCATCATCAAGTTTCTTGGACCAATTCTTTCTAGATCTATTAATAGTCTTCTGCAAAATTAATTTAAGCTCTCTATTACTCAATTCTACTTGACCACTAGACTGTGGATGGTATGGAGATGCAATTATATGATTAACATCATACTTAGCAAGCATTTTAGAAAAAGCACCATGAATAAAATGTGAACCACCATCAGTCATTAAGTATCTAGGGACTCCAAACCTCGGAAAAATAACTTCTTTAAGCATCTTAATAGAGGTGTTATGATCAGCACTACTAGTTGGAATAGCTTCTGCCCACTTAGTAACATAATCAACATCAACTAAAATATGTGTATATCCATTAGAGGAAGGAAAAGGTCCCATATAATCAAAGCCCCAAACATCAAATGGTTCAATAACAAGTGAATAGTTCATAGACACTTCTTGGCGTCTACTAATATTGCCAATTCTTTGACATTCATCACAAGACAAGACACACTTACAGGCATCTTTGAAGAGAGTAGGCCAATAAAAACCGGATTGCAATACCTTATGTGCAGTTCTATCTCCAGCGTGGTATGCTCCATATGCCTCGAAGTGACACTTGCGTAGGATTTGTTCCTATTCATGCTCAGGTACACAACGTCTAATAACACCATCTAATCCTTTATAAAGGTGTGGGTCAACCTAGAAGTAATGTCTTAAATCATAGATTTTTTTCTTTTGCTGGTATGTGAAACTAGGTGGTATAAATTTAGCAACAATGTAATTAGCGTAATCAGCATACCATGGAGCAGTACGAGAAGCATTTATGACAGCTAATTGTTCATCAGGAAAGCTGTCATCGATAGATAATGGGTCATCAAGAACATTCTCTAACCTAGACAAGTTGTCTGCAACGGGGTTCTCAGCTCCCTTTCTATCAATAATATGCAAATCAAATTCTTGTAGCAAGAGAACCCATCTAATAAGTCTAGGTTTGGCATCTTTCTTTTCCATAAGGTATTTAATAGCAGCATGATCAGTGTGAACAGTTACTTTGGAATCAACAATATAAGGTCTGAACTTATCACAAGCAAATACAACTGCTAAAAATTCTTTCTCAGTAGTAGCATAATTTCTCTGGGCAATGTCTAGAGTTTTACTAGCATATTGGATAACATTTAATTTATTATCAACTCTTTGTCCTAGAACAACACCTACAGCATAATCACTAGCGTCACACATGATTTCAAAGGGTAAGGTGGATGAACAATAGGTGCAAAAATCAAGGCTTTCTTAAGTATTTCAAATGCTTATACACAATCATCATCAAAGACAAAAGGAACATCTTTTTGTAATAGATTTGTCACAGGCCTAGAAATTTTTGAGAAGTCTTTAACGAACCTCCTATAAAAACCAGCATGACCAATAAAACTTCTTATACCTTTGGTGTCATTGGGACACGACATCTTTTCAATAGCATCGACTTTAGCTTTGTCAACTCGATCAAGGTTAGTTTATTCACATCTCTGCAAAACTCGATCAAGGTTGCTTAAGAAATCATCAAAAAAAGTTCCATACATGGAAAAATCATCCATGAAAACCTCAACAATCTTTTCACAAAAGTCAGAGAATATAGCAGTCATACATCTTTGAAAGGTGGCAAGTTCTTTACATAAACCAAAAGGCATACGTCTATAAGAAAAGGTACCGAAAGGGCAAGTAAAAGTGGTCTTATCCTCATCTTATTTTAACCCATGTATTTGAGAGAAACCAGAATAACCATCTAGAAAGCAAAAATGTGTATGTTTGGATAATCTTTCTAGCATTTGATCAATAAAAGGCAGAGGGTAATGATATTTTCTAGTAGCTTTATTCAATTTGCGGAAATCAATTACCATTCTATAACCTGTAATAATTCTTTGTGGGATCAATTCGTCTTTATCATTAGGAACAACAGTAATACCTCCCTTCTTAGGGACACAATGAACGGGACTTATCCACTGACTATCAGGAACAGGATAAATTATACCTATCGTGGTTCTAAGTCTGACAGTAGTGTAGGGGGGTACTAATGGAGATGCAAGATCCTAGCTATGGAGTAGTTGTATACGCAAGAGATTACGAGTTCAGGCCCTTCTCGGAGGAAGTAACAACCCTACGTCTCGGAGCCTGGAGGCGGTCGACTGGATTATATGCGTATGAGTTACAGGGGTGTGAACCCTTTACACTGAGGAGGGGGGTGGCTTATATAGAGTCCGCCAGGCCCCTCCGGCCCTCAGTTATGCAGGGTTTAGGATACATTAAGGTTGGGCGTTACTAGTAATGTTGTACATAAAGTGCTGTGATGACCATAAAAGCTACTTAATGACCGACCGTTAGCGTGCAGAGTGACTTTAGATCTTCTGGCTGTCGAGTGGTTGGCTTCATGGTCGAGTGGTTGACTTCAAGGTCGAGTGTCTTCGAGTCAGTCGAGTGGAACACTTCTGGGTCGACTGACAGGTGGTTTCTTCTAGAGATGTCCTTGGGTAGGGTAGTTTGGACAGGTCCATGACCCTACCCTAGGTACATAGCTTCATCATTAGCCCCCGAATGGATCGAGGTTTGAGTGGGGAGGAGTTGAGAACTCTTCCGACCCATGTCTCGTGCTATGAGTATGTCTCGTTCTGGATCAATGAACCTTAGGTGAGGGCTCCAACTTCTTTTTCAGTCGCCTTGATCCATTCTTTCTATCCGTCGAGTGAATTTCTTTACTTGAAAAACTCCGAGTGACGATGTGGAGGGGATCCTCCGTCTGACAAGTTGTTCTGCTGCCCGCGGATTTTGTGGGATTCGAATTTTGGGAAGCGCGCGGGACGGAGCGAGGCCTCAGTAATCGGATGGGAATAGGGAGGGATGCCTCGATCTCCGTGCCACCTTTTTCGCCACGTATCGCGTGCGCGACTATTGCGGGATTTGACAGGATCGCCCGGGCCTACATGTCAGTCATTCGGAAGCAACCTTATATAAGGCGCCGGACGGGGTTTTTTGAACGGTGCATCCTCATTCCTGTGACGCCCGAATAATTAAGTTACAGAAACCATCTACTAATGATACCACGTCACCTCGATTACTGATGCTAATCTCGTGTTAGTTCGAAACCGATTCAAATTCAAATTCAAAATCAGGCAACAACAAAAGTTTTCAAAATGTCTAAACTAAAATGTGCAAACTGTGACAAATAATCCATATAAAATATTGGTTGAGAAATCATCTTTTTATAAATTGTCTAAGTGCTCAAAAATAATAAAAATAGTGGCTTAAACAATATTATATATGCATGTTATAATTTCTAAAAGCAAACTACTTTAAATAAAGTCAAACCTTTTTTGTGACAGTGATATAAATGGAATTACTAATTTAGGAACAAGTTCCATATTTTACAAAACTCAAATAACCTAAGAGTTAAAATAAAAACAAAAAGCAAAGCAGAAATAAAATAAAAACAGAAACCCCCACTCGGTCTTGACCCAGCTGGCCGCGACCAGCCAGGCCGGCCCAGCCGCCTCCCCTTAACCCTCCCGATCCACACCAAACCCTAGCCCTATCCCCTCATCCTCCCACCCCCCCCGATCTGGATCGGGATCCACCCGACGCTCGCCCTGCGAGACCCCAGCGCGCCCCGGCCCCGCCGCCCATCACTAACCTCGCCGGAACACCTCGCCCTACTCCTGAAGCCCGCCCTCGCAGGACCGCCTCCCCGCGGGACCGATTCGTCCTCGACTCCTCCTCGTCGTGCTCTGCACCACCTCACCGCCGGAGTCCGCCCCTGTCGTCGTCGACCACGCCGGCGCCGCCCCGTCACCGACTCCTCCCCAAGCTCGCTGCCCAGACCCCTACAGCTCCCCCGTGAGCTCCCCCTCTCCTTCCCTCTCTCTTGCGTCACCTCATCATGCACTCGTTCACGCCCCGACATCGTGCACGCTCGTGCCATCTCCGGCCGCGCCAGATGCACGCTCGCCGTGCCCCTGTCTGCGCGCACGCACCCGCAGTCTACCTCCCCGACGGTGGCCACCTCCACCCACTCATGCCCTGCTTCCCCCGGCGCCGCTGATCATCCCCGGCGCTGCTGCTCATCCCTTCGCTCCGGTTGGCCTCGCGGCGCCGCCCCGCTCTGGCCACGGTCGCCGACGTCGGGCCTGGCGTCGCCCCCTTCACCCGCTGGCCGCAGCGTCCAGTCGGGCGGGCTGGTGCCTGTCACTCGGCTCCGCCCGGCGCCCACGCCCGCGCCCGTTGACCCTCTAAGGCCTTTTGGCCCACTGACCAGTGGGGCCCAATCCCCTGGATCTAAAAAAAGAGAATAAAATAATAATACAATTAATAATTAATTAATAAACTAAATCAATTAACTTAATTAACTTAACCTAATTAATATGTTAGTTAAACTAACTAACTTGGTTAGTTAGTTATGTCAATGAAAGTAGGACCCACACGTCCGTTTGACTAAGTCAACTGACTGTTTGACTGCTAACATCACCCTGACATCATGCTGACATCATAACTGCATTTTCTAATTAAATTAATTCTGTTAGTTCTAAAAATGAAATAAAACTTTGAAAATTAATATAAAATAAATCGTACCTCGGATGGGAAAACTTTGTACATGAAAGTTGCTCAGAACGACGAGACATATCCGGATACGCAGTCCGTTCGTCCGCCACACACTGCTAGCATAGCAAAAACGCAACTTTCCCCCTCCGGTTCATTTGTTTGAAAACGCGAAACACCGGGAATACTTTCCTGGATGTTTCCCCCCTTCGTCGGTATCACCTACTACCGCGTTAGGGCACACCTAGCACCGCGTATTGCCATGTTACACTTTGTGATGCTTTGAGTGATTTGTTATTTATTGTGTTCCCCCTCCGTTACTTCTTTCCGATAGACCCCGAGACTGCCGACGACCCCAGTTCGACTACGGAGTTGACGACCCCTCCTTGCCAGAGCAACCAGGCAAGCCCTCCCCCCCTTGATCACCAGATATCGCCTATTCTTCTCTATACTGCTTGCATTAGAGTAGTGTAGCATGTTACTGTTCGGTTACTCCTATTCTGTTGCATAGCCTGTCATTGTTGCTACAGTCATTGATACCCTACCCGCAATCCTAAATGCTTAGTATAGGATGCTAGTTTATCATCATTGGCCCTACATTCTTGTCAGTCTGCCTTGCTATACTATCGGGCCGTGATCACTCGGGAGGTGATCACGGGTATATACTATACATACATATTATACAGATGGTGACTAAAGTCGGGTCAGCTCGATGAGTACCCACAAATGATTCTGATGAGGGGACTGAAAGGACAGGTGGCTCCATCCCGGTAGAGGTGGGCCTGGGTTCCCGACGGCCCCCGACTGTTACTTTGTGGCGGAGCGACAGGGCAGGTTGAGACCACCTAGGAGACAGGTGGGCCTGGCCCTGTTCGGCGTTCGCGAATACTTAACACGCTTAACGAGATCTTGGTATTTGATCTGAGTCTGGCTACTGGCCTATACTCACTAACCAACTACGCGGGAACAGTTATGGGCACTCGACGTCGTGGTATCAGCCGAAGCCTTCTTGACGTCAGCGACGGAGAGGCGCGCGCCGGATTGGACCGCGTAACGTGACTTCCTTTGTAATGGAGGTTGCTAGGTCTGCTTCCGGCCACCCTTGCAACGTGCAGGTGTGCAATGGGCGATGGGCCCAGACCCCTGCTCGCATAGGATTTAGAACGGCGGGCTGACCTCTCTGTTGTGCCTAGGTGGGGCTGCGACGTGTTGATCTTCCGAGGCCGGGCATGACCCAGGAAAGTGTGTCCGGCCAAATGGGATCGAGCGTGTTGGGTTATGTGGTGCACCCCTGTAGGGAATTTAATCTATTCGAATAGCCGTGATCTTTGGTAACAGGACGACTTGGAGTTGTACCTTGACCTTATGACAACTAGAACCAGATACTTAATAAAAGACACCCTTCCAAGTTTCATAGACAACCTGGTGATCGCTTTTCCACAGGGCGACGAGGGGAGGATCGCCGGGTAGGATTATGCTATGCGATGCTACTTGGAGGACTTCAATCTACTCTCTTCTACATGCTGCAAGACGGAGGCTGCCAGAAGTGTAGTCTTCGACAGGATTAGCTATCCCCCTCTTATTCTGGCATTCTGCAGTTCAATCCACCGATATGGCCCTTTACACATATACCCATGCATATGTAGTGTAGATCCTTGCTTGCGAGTACTTTGGATGAGTACTCACGGTTGCTTTCTACCCCCTTTTTCCCCCTTTCCTTTCTTTCTGGTTGTCGCAACCAGATGCTGGAGTCCAGGAGCCAGACGCCACCGTCGTTGACGACTCCTACTACACTGGAGGTGCCTACTACTACGTGCAGGCCGATGACGACGACCATGAGTAGTTTAGGAGGATCCCAGGCAGGAGGCCTGCGCTTCTTTCGATCTGTATCCCAGTTTGTGCTAGCCATCTTATGGCAACTTGTTTAACTTATGTCTGTACTCAGATATTGTTGCTTCCGCTGACTCGTCTATGATCGAGCACTTGTATTCGAGCCCTCGAGGCCCCTGGCTTGTATTATGATGCTTGTATGACTTATTTTATTTGTAGAGTTGTGTTGTGATATCTTCCCGTGAGTCCCTGATCTTGATCGTACACGTTTGCGTGTATGATTAGTGTATGATTGAATCGGGGGCGTCACAAGTTGGTATCAGAGCCGACTGCCTATAGGAATCCCCCTTTCCAACTCCTTGGCCGAAGTTGAGTCTAGTCGATGAAAATTATTTTACTAATTTGGCTGTGCGGCCCATGGGCCCACGTCACCATTGGGTGGTATTAGGATCTTTTACTCCTTGTCTATACTCAGGGACTCTGATCTCTCTTCTATTCGGGTTAAATGATTTTACTAAATCTGACTCTAGGTTCTCGTAACTACTTCCTCCCGGAGAGCCCCTCACTCCAGATGATTGCTTGGTGCACCGAAGGATTCCAAAGATACTCTAGGATCTTCTCCCGAGACACTTGTGCCCACCGCCCTTACAAACTCCCTACCATTGTTATATCATTATGGATGACTATATACACGTGCCATTCTTACATTCAATCCTTTGGATCTTACAATTACAAGGTGACCCGAACTGCTCTCCGTTGCTCCGAGAATCCTTTGAGCTTACTGCCTTGCAGTTCTTTACCACATGAATATCCCTATTGAAAATTCCTCGCATTTATTGAGTATCTGTTCATCCCCAGTTGTTCGTATGCTTCATAAGATACTCTGAAATACTATCCGACCTTCTGAGCATCCTCTTCAAACTATTGCTCTGCAAATACTTGAATGCTTACATTATGGATGCTCCCATATCACTAGCAATATACACTAGTATCTTTTGACACCGTCATTTTGATCTTATTGATTCAACATGTGTGTGAATGCACACAATCATCTATCAACCCTTCTAAATTATTTTTCCGGCTCAGACATCATTTTGAACATGAGCTGGTTCTCGACCAAACTATTTGTCGTCAATTGTGCCTCTGGTCTATCCAACTTATCCATCCTTGATCAGAGCGTATGCTTCTAATCATTTGTTTTGGAAATCATAATTCCTTTGTTATCTAAGAATCGAATTATTCCGATGTTCTATAATATGATGCCCGTGCATTCTTTCTGGAGTACCGATACTCACATCAGCTCCGTTGTGGATCGCCCGATCCATTGTTGGATTGTTATCCAACAGTGTCCTTCATATTCAATCACCTTGTGAGTTCTTCCCCTGATACATAGTCCCTTTGGTAAATTGTATCATCTGCTTGGCCAACCATGCTCTACTTTCGAGCTGGTGGTATTTACTATTGAAGCTTGTGGTATATATTTCCACGATACCCTGGCGGGTTGAACCTATGCCTTCCTTTATATGTGTGAACTTGGGAGTTTTCACGAGTCATACTCATCTGGTATTTCACCATGTAAAGCTTTCAACACTAATACCTTTATCAAAGCGAGAAGTGAATGGAAGGTTATAGATTGAAGAAGCGGGAGTCGACCTTGAACCTTGCGTTCATGCCCATGGACACGATGTATAACTTATCATGGAAGCTGCTCGTAAAAATAGTTACCCCCTTGTTATAAGTTCATCTTGTATCCGTGGTTCGATCATTTATGATCGTGGTTTCCGACCATGTTCTCCTTTAAATACCATTTCTCGTGCAAGTTTAAGCACTTGTCTTATGTAGAGTAATACCCTAGTCCAACCTCTACTTTGATTTGTCGTCGAGTATTACCCCCCTGGTATCTCAAGATTATCATGGAACTGCATAACTTCTTATGAGTTCTTCATCAAGTGCTATATTCTCATTGATTCCAAGTTTTCACGGGCTTTGAGTTATTAAACACTCAAAAACACCGATAAATGATTCGAGTCTGCATCGCGATTAAGCAACTCTTGGTAACCTTCATTACTGACGAGTTTGAACTCAATCACGTCATTCCTAGCCTGTTTGGCTATATCCTTGTCGTGCCGATTTTAACTGTGCTACCTGGTCCTTCTTCCGAGAGCACAATTTTTTGACGATGAGCTAAGCTTATGTCGATCTTTCATCATCATATCATTTCGCTTTGGACAACAAGCTTGCTTTGGAGTTTGTGTCGTACCCTCGGTTCCATTAACCTTTCGCTTCATCATTCCTTTGACTTGATGTCATCGCCGATCTATTACATCTTCGTGGAGCCTCTCGACAAAATTTGTCGTGATCATCATCAACATCTTGACTCCTTCCTGGATATCAATTGAATTCATGATGAGAAATACCATCCTTTCCCTCGATGATTTGTGTTGTCATCGACCACTTTAATGCCTCCCCTCCAACACAAACTTGTTCGTGTTCTGTGTTATACCTTGAGTTCCTTGCTATCCAGCCTTTGTTCTTAATTACCTTGGAGTATTACCGTCTCTTTTGTCAAGAATGTGGTGAGAATTTCACCACCTCTTAAGAATTCTTGATATAATAATGCTTCTCGCCATCTCCGTTCATTCCTTGGACCCCGTATTGTTTTTTTAACCAGAATACCGACAATTGAGCTATGACGTGTGAATTCAAAACTTCTAGCAACCCTATTGCTTTGAAGTTAATGGTCGATAGTTCATTCTTAGACTATTGGTTATGGAATCACCATTCTAACATTGATCATGCTACCTAACCCCATATTTCGGGTGCACCTTTCAACCAATGTTTAATTGTGTATGTTTTCCTCGAGCATACCTCATTATGTCATCTGATCTGGCAAATGTTATCTCCTTATTCACATAGTTGTGGAAATCCATCCTTTTGGAAATCTTGAGGACTTGTCGCTGAGTCCATCAGCCACCTCCTCGTCCTCTCCTTGGTTAAATGATGAACTCTTGTTTTGGAACTTGCTTCCATAGTTCATTTCCCGAGAATCTTACAATGACATCTCGTCAATTTTTGTTGCACCTTTTCTTCTCAGGCATCTTGAGTATGAGGTATCATGACACCAATCGGATCTGAATCTCGGTCAGATATGATGGTTGGGACAACTTTCCAGGAGTTATGATGTTGGTCCTTTGATGACCCAGTATTATGATGTCATGCCTACCCCCCTGGCTGGAGGACCTATCATTATAATTTCTTTTTCAAGGATAACTATTCTAACATGAGGAAATAGTAAGACTTATTCTACAAGTTATTCCTGATGGATCCTTTGTGTTTCCAAAGTCTAATCTTCACCTGATGACCATGTCAGTGCTATTTCGAAGCATGTCTGTGGTACTCCGAATTTCAATAAGAACATTTGAAGCATAATGCTAAACTTTCTTTATCAATTATCCAAACACCGTTGTATGTGTAATGGCATGAAATTTCTCTCACCTTACCTAAAGAGTTTTCTACATTATATCATGTCATGGATATCATCTTCTGCTTGTCCTTGGGAAGGATATACCCTTGAAATATGTGTTTAAACACATTTTCCTTTCCATTGTTCTGCTTAAACCTCATAATCATATTTTCCTCTCCATTGTTTGGTTTAACCTTTCTTGTGATCTATATGATCTAAGCAGTAATATTCTCCTGCTTTTGTAAACACCTCAGTGTACAATTCTGTCAGAAGGACCCTGTTACTTTTGATTGATGACATTCCGGTAACCACCGATGGATGAGAACTTTGCCTACTGGTCCGCCTCGTTCAACGAGCAGGAAAATCGTTCTCTTCGTCCCCCTCCCTTGGTACCGATGTTGTTGCTGACATAACTGACAGGCTATCCTCTGACATGACTTGCTACCATGTCCGTACTAGATGTCAGCACCCTTCCTACTTTTAACCGCATGGTGGTCCCATAACCCACCGTTCCATAGGATCAAAAACTGACTCCACTTTAAACCCCCTGTTCCTAAGGTTATTCCTCGCGCGTGGCCTTGTAAGTAATTCATGAGCCACCTTCCCTGAGATCATCAATTCTGTTAGACCCAACACTTATTCCCATAGGTCTTAACCACTCTCACATTCCGATTCAGGCAACGAATGATTGCCTATCAGCTTGGAACTTCTATTTAAACCTTCTTACTCTACTCTCGATGACTTTCTTGAATGTCAACTCGAGAGGTGCCTCTATACCTCATTCACCGAGATAGCCCCTAGGTACCTAACGTGTGTTGAACTCCGTCCTTCCCGAGTTTTTCCACTTAACTTTCCCTAAGTACGACGAAGATCCTGAAGAAAGGGTGACGGCTTCGTCATGATCACTTGAAGCAGAGAAATGAAGACAACAATGTAATGGATTGACCTCTTCGAGAAAAGCAACCAAGACTGAGAAGAATCGTTAGAATTTCGTAACCAGATCCCTTCCCCCTTATAACCGCTCCTAAATCTCGGGGCGAGATTTCTTGTAGTGGAGGAGAATTGTGACGCCCGAATAATTAAGCTACAGCAACCATCTACTAATGATGCCACGTCACCTCGGTTACTGATGCTAATCTTGCGTTAGTTCGAAACCGATTCAAATTCAAATTCAAAATCAGGCAACAACAAAAGTTTTCAAAATGTCTAAACTAAAATGTGAAACTGTGACAAATAATCCATATAAAATATTGGTTGAGAAATCATCTTTTTATAAATTGTCTAAGTGCTCAAAAATAATAAAAATAGTGGCTTAAACAATATTATATATGCATGTTATAATTTCTAAAAGCAAACTACTTTAAATAAAGTCAAACCTTTTTTGTGACAGTGATATAAATGGAATTACTAATTTAGGAACAAGTTCCATATTTTACAAAACTCAAATAACCTAAGAGTTAAAATAAAAACAAAAAGCAAAGCAAAATTAAAATAAAAACAGAAACCCCCACTGGGCCTCGACCCAGCTGGCCGCAACCAGCCAGGCCGGCCCAGCCGCCTCCCCTTAACCCTCCCGATCCACACCAAACCCTAGCCCTATCCCCTTGTCCTCCCACTCCCCCCCCCGATCTGGATCGGGATCCACCCGACGCTCGCCCTGCGAGACCCCAGCGCGCCCCGGCCCCGCCGCCCATCGCTGACCTCGCCCTCCTCCTGAAGCCCGCCCTCGCAGGACTGCCTCCCCGCGGGACCGATTCGTCCTCGACTCCTCCTCGTCGTGCTCTGCACCACCTCGCCGCCGGAGTCCGCCCTTGTCGTCGTCGACCACGCCGGCGCCGCCCCGTCACCGACTCCTCCCCAACCTCGCTGCCCAGACCCCTACAACTCCCCCTGTGAGCTCCCCCTCTCCTTCCCTCTCTCTTGCGTCACCTCATCGTGCACTCGTTCACGCCCCGACACCGTGCACGCTCGTGCCATCTCCGGCCGCGCCCGATGCGCGGTCGCCGTGC
>NC_041393.1:534136577-534168561 GCF_002162155.2 Triticum dicoccoides | reverse complement strand
CGCCGACGTCGGGCCTGGCGCCCCCCCCCCCTTCACCCGCTGGCCGCAGCGTCCAGTCGGGCGGGCTGGTGCCTGTCACCCGGCTCCGCCCGGCGCCCACGCCCGCGCCCGTTGACCCTCTAAGGCCTTTTGGCCCACTGACCAGTGGGGCCCAATCCCCTGGATCTAAAAAAGAGAATAAAATAATAATAATAATACAATTAATTATTAATTAATAAACTAAATCAATTAACTTAATTAACTTAACCTAATTAATATGTTAGTTAAACTAATTAACTTGGTTAGTTAGTTAATAGTCAATGACAGTAGGACCCACACGTTAGTTTGACTAAGTCAACTGACTATTTGACTGCTAACATCACCCTGACATCATGCTGACATCATAACTGCATTTTCGAATTAAATTAATTCTGTTAGTTCTAAAAATGAAATAAAACTTTGAAAATTAATATAAAATAAATCGTACCTCGGATGGAAAAACTTTGTACATGAAAGTTGCTCAGAACGACGAGACGGATCCGGAAACGCAGCCCGTTCGTACGCCACACACTCCTAGCATAGCAAAAAATGCAACTTCCCCCTCCGGTTCATTTGTCCGAAAACGCGAAACACCGGGAATACTTTCCCGGATGTTTCCCCCTTCGTCGGTATCACCTACTACCGCGTTAGGGCACACCTAGCACCGCGTATTGCCATGTTACACTTTGTGATGCTTTGAGTGCTTTGTTATTTATTGTGTTCCCCCTCCGTTACTTCTTTCCGATAGACCTCGAGACTGCCGACGACCCCAGTTCGACTACGGAGTTGACGACCCCTCCTTGCCAGAGCAACCAGGCAAGCCCTCCCCCCGCCCTTGATCACCAGATATCGCCTATTCTTCTCTATACTGCTTGCATTAGAATAGTGTAGCATGTTACTGTTCGGTTACTCCTATTCTGTTGCATAGCCTGTCATTGTTGCTACAGTCATTGATACCCTACCCACAATCCTAAATGCTTAGTATAGGATGCTAGTTTATCATCATTGGCCCTACATTCTTGTCAGTCTACCTTGCTATACTATCGGGCCGTGATCACTCGGGAGGTGATCACGGGTATATACTATACATACATATTATACAGATGGTGACTAAAGTCGGGTCAGCTTGATGAGTACCCGCAAGTGATTCTGATGAGGGGGCTGAAAGGACAGGTGGCTCCATCCCGGTAGAGGTGGGCCTAGGTTCCTGACGGCCCCCGACTGTTACTTTGTGGTGGAGCGACAGGGCAGGTTGAGACCACCTAGGAGACAGGTGGGCCTCGCCCTGTTTGGCGTGCATGGATACTTAACACGCTTAACAAGATCTTGGTATTTGATCTGAGTCTGGCTACTGGCCTATACGCACTAACCAACTACGCGGGAGCAGTTATGGGTACTCGACGTCGTGGTATCAGCCGAAGCCTTCTTGACGTCAGCGACGGAGTGGCGCGCGCCGGATTGGACCGCGTAACGTGACTTCCTTTGTAATGGAGGTTGCTAGGTCTGCTTTCGGCCGCCCTCGCAACATGCAGGTGTGCAATGGGCGATGGGCCCAGACCCCTGCGCGCATAGGATTTAGACCAACGGGCTGACCTCTCTGTTGTGCCTAGGTGGGGCTGCGACGTGTTGATCTTCCGAGGCCGGGCATGACCCAGGAAAGTGTGTCCGGCCAAATGGGATCTAGCGTGTTGGGTTATGTGGTGCACCCCTGCAGGGAAGTTAATCTATTCGAATAGTCGTGATCTTCGGTAACAGGACGACTTGGAGTTGTACCTTGACCTTATGACAACTAGAACTGGATACTTAATATCCAAGTTTCACAAACAACCTGGTGATCGCTTTTCCACAGGGCGACGAGGGGAGGATCGCCGGGTAGGATTATGCTATGCGATGCTACTTGGAGGACTTCAATCTACTCTCTTCTACATGCTGCAAGACGGAGGCTGCCAGAAGCCTAGTCTTCGACAGGATTAGCTATCCCCCTCTTATTCTGGCATTCTGCAGTTCAATCCACCGATATGGCCCTTTACACATATACCCATGCATATGTAGTGTAGATCCTTGCTTGCGAGTACTTTGGATGAGTACTCACGGTTGCTTTCTCCCCCCTTTCCCCCCTTTCCTTTCTTTCTGGTTGTCGCAACCAGATGCTGGAGTCCAGGAGCCAGACGCCACTGTCGTTGACGACTCCTACTACACTGGAGGTGCCTACTACTACGTGCAGGCCGATGACGACAACCAAGAGTAGTTTAGGAGGATCCCGGGCAGGAGGCATGCGCCTCTTTCGATCTGTATCCCAGTTTGTGGTAGCCATCTTATGGCAACTTGTTTAACTTATGTCTGTACTCAGATATTGTTGCTTCCGCTGACTCGTCTATGATCGAGCACTTGTATTCGAGCCCTCGAGGCCCCTGGCTTGTATTATGATGCTTGTATGACTTATTTTATTTGTAGAGTTGTGTTGTGATATCTTCCCGTGAGTCCCTGATCTTGATTGTACACGTTTGCGTGTATGATTAGTGTACGATTGAATCGGGGGCGTCACAATTCCCCCCTCTCTTCTCCAGACTTCTCCACCACGTTTGCTTCTGCCTCAGCGCCGCTGCTCCGTGCACGCCTCGCCGGTGACGATGGTGAAAGAGAATACGGTGGCTCTAGAGCGGGCGAAGAAAGCGACAGCGAAGGCGAAGGGCAAGGGGACCAGTCGGAGCGGATCATCATCGAGGACCGGCCTGCTGCTGGGCTGGATCCAGGGCGACTGGATCCACTCGACAATTAGTCAAGCAGATCTTGACGACCTGGCCGACGGAGGGCTGATCCCTCATGGATCGGAGCGGCTCCCGGGGAGGGAGTCAGAGCTGCAGCCTCAGGAGGGTGAGTGTGTTCTCTTGGCCACCCACGTCGACCGCGGGTTTTCTTTGCCACCTCACCCTTTCTTTCGGGGATTTCTAAATTTCTTTGGGGTGCAACTCCACCACTTCACACCCAATACCATCGTGTACCTTGCTGCTTTCGTGTCCTTGTGTGAGAATTTCTTGGGTTGCCGGCCTCATTGGGGTCTTTTCAAGCACATCTTCACCTGTCGCTCCCAGACGGTGAAGAAGGCCAATCCGAGTGACGAGAGGACTCAAGTGATTCAGATGTGTGGGGGTCTTGGGGTTCAGCTGAGAGGGAAAAGCTCCTTTCCGACCATGATCTTACCCGACTCAGTCCGTGGATGGCAGTCGACCTGGTTCTACTACAAAGACCAGCCGACGCCAGGGCAGTCGACTGGGCTCCCTCCTTTTTCCATGGACCGAGTGAGGAAGCCTTCCTCTTTGAAGGTGGTCCCGGAAGAGAAGGCGCAGTTGAAGGTGCTGGTCGAGCGTGTCGTGCAGCTCATCCGTGACGGGGTGACTGGCATGGACCTCTGGGAGGTCTTCCTCCGACGATGCATCCAGCCGCTCCAAGCTTGAGATCATCCAATGTGGTTGTATTCTGGCACTGAGGACACCACTCGGATCCATCCGGAGGAGATTGACGATGCCACGCTGGAGCGGTGGATGGCGAGCATCACAGGGAACAAAGACAACCCCCGAGGGGCCAGGAGGATTGTTCCACTCGACCACTCATATGAAGTAGACAAGGTCCAATTCTGCATTTCTGACTGTGATTCTGCTTTCTCCATTCTGTTTGCTTAAAATCAGTCTACTGACTTTTGTCTTGTTTGTTGTCTTCTAGGCCACGACTGAGATGTATTCGACGCCCAATGGGGCACAAGAACAAGCTGAGGAGGGAGAGGCGAGTGGAGGTGAAAGTGAGGAGGAGGAATGGCAATCTGACGACGAGGGGGGAAGAGGTTGAAGACGGCTCCAGCGAGGAGGAGGAGGAAATGGAAGTCGATCCTCCTCGCACGGAAAGGCGATCCAAGCTCGCCCACAACCCCGCGAGCGAGCGTGGTAAAGCGATTGCGCCCGTTGGGCAATCGTCGAAGCGCCCTCGGGCGGCTTCTCCGGCGCCGGCTGAGAAAGCGCCGAAGCAGCCGAAGCCGTCAAAGCCGCCGAAGGCCTTGCCCAAGATGAGAATGGCCATTCCCACTATCTCCGGGTAATAGTAGAACTTGTGTTTTCTTGTTTAGCACAGACGAACTCTTGGTCGACTCATCGACTAACCGACTGGTTTCTGAAATCTGCAGTGCTGCTACCTCCGAGACCTCCGCCAAGAACGACGACCAAGAAATGGAAGACGATGCCACCTCCAACCCTGGTATGCTCTCTGTAGTTTCACTTCTGGTCGATTGGATTTTCGTTTCTAACTCTGGATTTATCCTGCAGCTCCTCCTCACGTCATTGATCTTCCTGATGATGATGATGATGAGGTGCCACTAAGGGGGAGGAAGAACAAGAAGGCGCCGGCTGGCAAGACCACTCGGACTGCATCAGTGCCTGAGGCATTGGCTCAAGAAGGTGGTGATGTCACTCGGCATTCTGTGTCCTTCACTGTGCCGCTGTCGAGTGCCCGGCCTTCATCGTCGATTGCTGATCCGCCCTCCCTTTTCACCATGCACCATGTCCTAGAGGACCAAGCGGGTGCTGCTAAGGAGGCTATACGCAAGGCAGGGATCATGATGGAGCAGGTGAAGGCGATCCGGGAAGCCAGCCAAGCGGCTTATGATGCTAGCTCAGCCCTCCAGAGCAATGTCCAGGTTAGTTGGTCACCGCTTGTTTTGTTAGGATATGCTATCTGAAGACTTCCTTTCCGAAGATCTTTGAATCTGTACACCCACTGGGTGCGTCGATTGATTTTTTGAACTGGTGGGGGCATGCTGAGTGCACCCACTGGGTGTAGTCCCCGAGACTATGGTCGACTGCTGGCAGTCGACCGTAGTCTTTGTATTTTGAATTTCCTCATTCTAGCTTCTTCAGTCGGTCTGGTCGGACCATGTCGAATGGAATCTTGGAACCGGTGGGGGCACGCTGAGTGCACCCACTGGGTGTAGTCCCCGAGACTACGGTGGACTGCTGGCAGTCGACTGTAGTCTGAAGATCCTGTTTTTTTGTAGATCATGATGAGATCTCTTTATTCCTTTCGGTCGACTGATCGGATCAAGTCGATAAAACTAGTGGGGGCACGCTGAGTGCACCCACTGGGTGTAGTCCTCGAGACTACTGTTGAATATTTTGATTCAACTGTAGTCTTAGAAATGCTACGGTTTTTCTCTTAGTTACTCAGAAGCAACCTCTCTTTGATATCTATCGACTGACTCTTTCGCAGAAATCTTGCAAGCTTGTGGCTCGCTATACTGAATTGGAAAACAAACATATCCAACTCGACCTTGACTTGAAGCTTGTTCAGGAGAACTTCCAAAAGGAAAAGGATGAAGCAAAAGGTATGATTGGTGAGAACTTGACGACTATTCTTATCCTTCTGCCCATTCTTGATTCTGATCTCATTGTTATTTTGCAGATAAAACGAAGGAGTCTCTGAAGAAGAAGGACCAGGAACTTGCCGAGGCGCAGAAGGCAGCTTTGGATGAAATGAAGCTTGTGGAAGAGAAGCTGGCTTCAGTCGGTAAACTTGAAGAGGAGAACGCCAACCTGAAAGCTGCTCTCGACGTGGCCAACAAGGAAGTCAGCCATCTGAAGAATGACAAGATTGCTCTGAGCGACAAGGCTAGTGAACTGGTGGGGAAGAAGAACGATCTGGAGGCTTATCTGGGAGGGCTCGCCAAGAAGTTATTCATCATGCTTGAGGGTAATCTCTCCTGTCTGACTGTCTTGTAATCACTAACTTATCATAGAACTGCTGGCTCATCTTTGAGTTGTGTTTACAGAATTCTGCCAAAACTTTGAGGAGGAGACCAGTCGAGTGGAGATAGGCTTGGATCCCATCAACTCTCCTGTGAAGGACAAAACTGCCATGAACGTGCTCCGACTGGAGTCTCGTGCTGCTAGTGTGGTCGACTATCTTGCTCGACTGAAGGTTGCGGCGTCGCGGATCGACACGGCACTCTGGCCGAGAGAGACGCTTCAAAATGACCTCGAGTCTCTGATGACTCGACTGAATGAAGTTCCAGGTCGAGTGCAAGAATGGAAGAAGTCTTCTGCCAGGTGTGGTGCTGATGTTGCTCTATCTCTGGTCCGCGTTCACTACAAGGATGCGCGAGAGGACAAGCTGGCGTCCCTCAAAGTGGCCAATACCAAGAAACATGACTTCCAATCTTTCATGGAGACCTTCATTGCTGTTGCCACTCGGATTGCAGATGGAATCGACCTGGACCAGTTTGTCACGCCTTCCAGTCCTCCACTGGAGGAGTGAAAAAATTCTATGCTTGATGCCTTAAATTTGCCTCGGAATGTCGAGTGGTTTTATAACCGATAAAACTTTTACAGGCTTGATGTCTGAGCACTACTGAATCCGTAGGATGCTATCTGAACTTGGCTTTGCCATTAGATATGTTTGCATTTGCCTTCGAGAGAACATTGTTCTTCACTCGGAATATACTTTAGTGCTTGTGACGTACTCTTGCATGTTGGAGCACAGATTGTAGTCGACCTGCGTCCTTGCGGGTCGGGATGGAGCGCACATTGTATTTGTGGCGGAGCTCCGAAGGATAAGGTAGCAGTCGACCTGTACCTCATCGTCCTTGTAGAGCGCACATTGTATTTGTGCCGTAGCTCTGAAGGAGAAGGTAGCAGTCGACCTGCACCTCGTCGTCCTTGCAGAGTGCACATTGTATTTGTGCCATAGCTCCGAAGGAGAAGGTAGCAGTCGACTTGCACCTTGTCATCCTTGCAGAGTGCACATTGTATTTGTGCCGTAGCTCCGAAGGAGAAGGTAGCAGTCGACCTGCACCTCGTCGTCCTTGCGGATCAGAATGAATTTCATACTTAGGCTAGTACTGGACTGTAGCTAAGCCCCCGAGTGGGAGGTTTGCTCCCCACTCGGTAGGATTTCAAACACTTAGGCGAGTACTGGACTGCAGCTAAGCCTCCGAGTGGGAGGTTTGCTCTCCACTCGGTAGGATTTCAAACACTTAGGCGAGTACTGGACTGCAGCTAAGCCCCCGAGTGGGATGTTTGCTCTCCACTCGGTAGGATTTCAAACACTTAGGTGAGTACTGGACTGCAGCTAAGCCCCCGAGTGGGAGGTTTGATCTCCACTCGGTAGGATTTCAAACACTTAGGCGAGTACTGGACTGCAGCTAAGCCCCCGAGTGGGAGGTTTGCTCTCCACTCGGTAGGATTTTTGTATTTGTGGCGTAGTTCCGAAGGAGAAGGTAGCAGTCGACCTGCACCTCGTCATCCTTGTAGAGCGCACATTGATTTTGTACTTAGGCGAGTACTGGACTGCAGCTAAGCCTCTGAGTGGGAGGTTTGCTCACCACTCGGTAGGATTTTTTGTTACTTAGGCGAGTGCTGGACTGCAGCTAAGCCCCTGAGTGAGAAGCAGACTCACCACTTGGTAGGGTTTTTTGTTACTTAGGCGAGTGCTGGACTGCAGCTAAGCACCCGAGTGAGAAGCAGACTCACCACTCGGTGGGATTTTTTGTTACTTAGGCGAAACGGATTCGCAGCTAAGCCTCCGAGTGGGAGGCAGACTTGCCACTCGGTAGGATTTTCAAACACTTAGGCGAAATGGATTCGCAGCTAAGCCTCCGAGTGAGAGGCTTGCTCGTCACTCGGTAGGATTTTTTTTTACAAACTTAGGCGAAACAGATTCGCAGCTAAGCCACCCACTGGGGGATTTCTCACACAAACAAAAGCAACAACAATCAATGGGAAAATTATAACACTTTTGTCTTTGATAAGAAAACTACAGGAGTACTTTTATTACAACTCATCCAAGTGAGTACTTAAGTGTAAAAGGGGCGGAGCAGGTCCACATTCCAAGCTTGTGGCTCATCAATCTGGCGGCCGACATTGTAAAGACGGTATGCTCCATTGTGGAGAACTTTGGTGACGATGAAGGGGCCTTCCCAAGTAGGGGCAAGTTTGTGTGGCTTCTGTTGGTCCACTCGGAGGACCAAGTCTCCTTCTTGGAAGGCTCGACTCTTCACGTTTCTGGCATGGAGTCGACACAAGTCTTGCTGATAGATGGTCGATCGGATCAAGGCCATCTCTCTTTCTTCTTCTAGAAGGTCGACTGCGTCCTGCTGGGCTTGTTCTGCTTCATCTTCAGAGTAGAGCTCGACTCGGGGTGCATTGTGAAGCAGGTCACTCGGCAGAACTGCTTCAGCTCCATAGACCAGGAAGAATGGAGTTCGCCCAGTTGACCGATTAGGAGTAGTCCTCAATCCCCAAAGAACCGATGGAAGTTCGTCGACCCACACGCCTGCTGCGTGTTTGAGATCACGCATCAGCCGGGGTTTCAGTCCTTTGAGAATTAGGCCGTTTGCTCTTTCTGCTTGTCCATTTGACTGGGGGTGAGCGACGGAATCGTAGTCGACTCGCATGCCTTGAGAAGCGCAAAAAGCTTTGAATTGGTCGGGATCGAAGTTTGACCCATTATCAGTGATGATGCTATGTGGAACTCCATATCTAAATATCAACTCTCTGATGAAGCTAATAGCAGTGCCGACATCAAGAATCTTGATAGGCTTTGCTTCGATCCACTTAGTGAACTTGTCGACTGCCACCAGTACGTGGGTGAAGCCGCTCCTGCCAGTTCTCAGTGGTCCAACCATATCCAATCCCCAAACAGCAAAGGGCCAGACGAGTGGAATGGTCTTCAAAGCTGAGGCGGGCTTGTGTGACATATTGGAGTAGAACTAACATCCTTCACACTTGTCGACTATCTCTTTCGCCATTTCATTTGCTCTGGGCCAGTAAAAACCTGCTCGGTATGCTTTAGCCACAATAGTCCGAGAGGACGCATGATGGCCACAGGTCCCCGAGTGGATATCGTCAAGAATTATCCGACCTTCTTCTGGCGTTATACATTTCTGACTGGCTCCAGTCGCGCTTTCCCTGTACAACTGTCCCTTCATCACAGTGAAGGCCTTGGATCGATGGACGATCTGTCGAGCCTCTTCTTCATTCTCTGGGAGCTCTTTCCTTAGGATATACGCGATGTACGACACTGTCCAGTCGGGAGTGATAACCAAAACTTCCATGATCAGGTCGACCACAGCTGGGACCTCAACTTCCGTCGGATCCGTGGCACTTTTTGGCTGCGGGGCTTCTTCGGTGAAAGGATCCTCTTGAACTGACGGTGCGTGGATATGTTCCAAAAACACTCCACTGGGAATGGCCTCTCTCTTGGAACCCCTTGAATTTCTTCTCCAGCTTTCTTACTGCATTGCAGTAACCAGTCATGGCTAGGCTTCTGATGTCCCACTCCTTCATCACTTGGTTAACCACCAAATCTGAGTCACCGTAGACCATGAGGCGACGGACGCCGAGTGAAATGGCCATACACAACCCATACAAAAGTGCTTCGTATTCTGCTTCGTTGTTGGAGGAATCAAAGTGAAGCTGGAGTACATATCTGAGCTTATCTCCTCGGGGGGAAACAAACACTACCCCAGCACCGGAACCATTCAGCATCTTAGAGCCATCAAAGAACATGGTCCAGTGCTCCGAGTGAACTTGAGTCGGCAGTTGCTGTTCAGTCCACTCGGTGATGAAATCTGCTATTGCTTGGGACTTGATAGCTTTCTTTGCCTCAAATCTGATATCCAGGGGAAGGAGTTCAATTGCCCTCGACCAGTTGCATCTCTGTTCTGTAGAATCTCTGACAATGGGGCATCGCTGACGATTGTAATGGTATGGTCAGAGAAGTAATGAGCAACTTTCTTCGTGGTCATATAAATCCAAGCTTCTGATAATGAGGGTATCTTTGCTTTGATGGGGTCAGAACTTCAGAAATATAATATGCTGGGCACTTAACTTTAAAGGCTTTTCCTTCTTCTTCCCGCTCGACCGTAAGTACTGTACTGACGACTAGTCCTGTGGCTGCAATGTAAAGCAGCAAAGGCTCTTTGCTGATTGGGGCAGCAACCACCAGTTGGGTGGAAAGCAGGGCTTTTAGCTCTGCAAATGTTGCATCAGCTTCAGGAGTCCACTCGAACTTGTCTGACTTCTTCATTAGTCGGTAAAGAGGCAATGCCTTTTCACTGAGACGAGAGATGAATCAACTTAAAGCGGCCAAGCAACCAGTAAGCTTCTGAACATCGTGCACATGCACAGGTCTTCTCATTTGGAGTATAGTGCCCACTTTCTCTGGATTTGCGTCGATTCCTCGTTCGGAAATGAGAAAACCGAGTAATTTTCCGCCAGGAACTCCGAATGTGCACTTTGATGTATTAATCTTGATATCATACCTCCTGAGGTTGGCAAATGCTTCAGCAAGGTCAGTCAGCAGGTCGGAACCTTTCCGTGCCTTGACCACAATATCATCCATGTACGCTTCCACATTTCGACTGATTTGAGTGAGCAAACACTTCTGAATCATCCTCATGAATGTGGCTCCGGCATTCTTGAGGCCGAATGGCATGGTGACATAACAAAAGCACCCGAGTGGGGTGATGAGCGCTGTTTTGATCTCGTCGGGTCCATACAGACGGATCTGATGGTCCCCGAAATAGGCTTCTAAGAAAGACAGTCGCTCACATCCCGCAATCGAGTCGACTATTTGGTCGATGCGGGGGAGAGGAAAATGATCTTTTGGGCAGGCACGATTGATATGTTTAAAGTCAACGCACATGCGAAGTGACTTGTCCTTCTTGGGAACCATGACAACATTGGTGAGCCACTCGGAGTGGTAAATCTCTCAGATAAACTCTGCTGCTAAGAGCCGAGCCACCTCCTCGCCAATGGCCTTTCTTTTCTCGACGGTGGACCATCGAAGATGTTCTTTAACAGGTTTCACTTTTGAGTCGACTCGTAGGCGGTGCTCAGCCAGCCCCCTGGGAACACCCGGCATGTCAGAAGGTTTCCATGCGAAGATGTCCCAGTTCTCACGGAGGAACTGGATGAGCGCTTCTTCCTATTTGGGGTCGAGCGTTGTAGAGATATTAGTCGGAGCAGCATTGGGGTCGGTCGGGTGAATGTGAATCGGTTTCGTCTCACCGGACGACTGAAATGCTGATTCCGTAGCGGGCTTCTTGGCTCGCAATAAATCACTCGGATCTGCATTTTTCTGGTGCTCCTGTCACTCTTCTGCTACCATCTGAGCATCGGCGATCTTTGAGCCTTTCTGAAAGCACTCTTCCGCCTTCTTCCGATTGCCAGTAACAATCATCACACCTTTGGGGCCAGGCATCTTCAATTTGAGATACACGTAACATGTTCGAGCCATAAAACGTGCATAAGCTGGCCTGCCCAAAATAGCGTGATAGGCACACTGGAGATCCACAACTTCAAATGTCAACTTTTCTTTGCGGAAATTCTTGGAATCACTGAAAACTACATCAAGAGAAATCTGACCGAGTGACGCAGCTTTCTTTCCAGGAATGACTCCATAGAAACTCATGTTGCTGGTACTGAGTCTGGACATCGGAATTCCCATCCCTTGCAATGTCTCTGCGTATAGTATATTCAGGCTACTGCCACCATCCATCAACACTTTAGTCAGTCGAGTGCCTTCGACGACTGGGTCGACCACCAGAGCTTGCCTCCCAGGGGTGGCTATGTGTGTCGGGTGATCAGACTGGTCGAATGTGATGGCAGTCTGAGACCATTTCAGATAATTGGGTGTCGCCGTAGCAACCATATTCACTTCTCGATTGATAACTTTCAATCGACTTTTGCTTTCAACGTCAGCAAAAATCATCAAGGTGGAATTGACCTGGGGATATCCATCATCACTATCCTCTTTGTCCTCAAGTTTGTCCGACTCCTTTTCCTTATCTTTGGGCTGCTTCCCCTGGAATTGCTGGATCAAGAGCCGACACTGTCGAGTGGTATGTTTTGGGTAAATGAAGTTACCCTCTTCATCTTTCTTCATGTGGATGTGGCATGGCAAATCCATCACGTCATTTCCCTCCTTGTCTTTCACCTTCTTAGGGTTCCAAGGCCCTTTGGGCTTCCCTTTAAACTTTCCTTGAGTCACGGCCAAGGCTTCTCCAGGAGCAGCTGGCTCAGCTTTCCGCTTCTGCTTCCGACTGGAGTTCCCTCCTCCGGTTTTGTGGGCGACTGACTTGTGCTTGCCACTCCGGAGCTAATCCTCTTCTTCACCATTGGCATACTTGGTGGCTATCTCCATCATTCGACTCAGAGACATGTCTCCGGTTCGACCGAATTTTAGGTTTAGCACTTTGTACTTAACGCCTTCCTTGAAGGAACAGACTGCCTGGTGATTAGATACATTCTCTACCGTGTGATGCAATGTGATCCATCTCTGGATGTAATCTCTCAAAGTCTCATTCGACTTCTGTACACAAGTTTGCAGCTCCGTCGGTCCTGCTGGTCGCTTGCAAGTTCCTTTAAACATTCTGACAAACACTCGGGAAAGATCTTCCCAAGAGTAAATGCTGCTAGGTGCCAACTGATTCAACCATGCTCTGGCCGAGCCCTCCAACATAAGAGGCAAATGTTTCATGGCCACCTCATCATTGCCGCCGCCGATCTGGACAGCCACTCGGTAGTCTTCAAGCCAAGTATCAGGCTTGGAGTCACCAGTGAACTTACTGACTCCAGTCGCCAACCTGAAGTTGGGAGGAATCACCGCGGCCCTGATGGCTCTGCTAAAACACTCTGGTCCTAAGACATGCACTCTGCTGCTGGTGGGTACATCTCTGTCATGACCCTCTCGGTGAGCTCTGTTCCTGTCGACCAGACCTTGAACGATAATGGATCTCGCATCAAAGCATGGTTCCCTGGGGTCGACTGGAATCCTTCGCCCACCACTGTGCTGGCGTCTATCATCCTGTTGTCGAGGCGCGTACGATCCACCCCTTGGGGGAGGGGTGGGCACTCGACATCGATCATCGCGATCGATTCGGTGATCATACTGCTCATGGTTCTTGTACTCATCGTGCCGGTCTCCACGCCCTTCACGCCTCGGGGGCGACCTGGGGCTATGAGCCGACTGGACTGTTTTTGCAGCTACGGATCTGCTGTGAATCCTATTCCGCGACTGCGATACAACTAAAATCTGATCTCCAACAGCTCGGAGCAAATCTCTGATCTGCAACAAGCCTCTGCCAGCCTCTGACTGGGAAGGCTGAATTGACTCCGCTATACGGGCCGCAGCTGCTAAATTCTGAATCGGAGTTCGATATACCTGAGTCGGTTGTGGAAAGAGCTGAAGTCGACTGGAATCCGGAACCCATTGCCGCGCACGCTCATCGAGTGCTCACTGGAGGTTCTCCAGTCGAGTGCGCTCAGCCAAGTTGGCCAAGCACGCATCCTCCAAGGCACGAGCCTCGGGGGTTTCTCCAACGATAGGAGTGTGTAGCGCATCCATGTTCCGGCGGCGAAGTTCTTCCCTTTGCAGCGAAGTAAGGGGCTCGGGGAGATACTCCTCATGGGCATGCGACGGATTGCCTCCGCCATCGCCGGGAAAACTGGGAGGACCGCGTGGTCAATCAACCATCAGAACCTCCGCCGCTCGATCACCGCTGTCACACTCGGATGCAGTCTCTGCGGAACTAGTCGACAGATCGAACAGGCCGTAGAGAGATTCGTCGGGCTCGATTGCCGCGACTTGGGGGGTGGTCGACTGGCGAGCCACCGCGTGTCTCACCCATCGCTGAAGCCTCGACCGACCGGAGCGCTTGCGTCGGCAGGAAACAGGTGGGGAGGACGACACAAAGACTGACCGATACTGGGTCAACGGCTGCCGCAGGAGGATGTCGCGGACGCACGCGCGAAAGTGCGTCGCTCCATGGACTGGGAGCGCGTCGATGTCGAGCGGAGCCTCCTGAAGCCAAGCAGATTCATCGGCGACGAACGTGAGCACGCCGAGACGGATCTCGCGGCCCTCAACCAAAACTCCGCCTGAAACCATGATGAAGGGGATCGGAAAAAATTGCAACTTCTCCAGTAAGTCGCTAAGACACCTGCCCCATGGTGGGCGCCAACTGTCGTGGTTCTAAGTCTGACAATAGTGTAGGGGGGTACTAATGGAGAGGCAAGATCCTAGCTATGGAGTAGTTGTATACGCAAGAGATTTACGAGTTCAGGCCCTTCTCGGAGGAAGTAACAGCCCTACGTCTTGGAGCCCGGAGGCGGTCGATTGGATTATATGCGTATGAGTTACAGGGGTGCAAACCCTTTACACCGAGGAGGGAGGTGGCTTATATAGAGTCCGCCAGGCCTCTCCGGCCCTCAGTTATGCAGGGTTTAAGATACATTAAGGTTGGGCGTTACTGGTAACGCTGTACATAAAGTGCTGTGATGACCATAAAAGCTACTTAATGACCGACCGTTAGTGTGCAGAGTGACTTTTGATCTTCTGGCTGTCGAGTGGTTGGCTTCATGGTCGAGTGGTTGACTTCAAGGTCGAGTGTCTTTGAGTCAGTTGAGTGGAACACTTCTGGGTCGACTGACAGGTGGTTTCTTCTAGAGATGTCCTTGGGTAGGGTAGTTTGGACAGGTCCATGACCCTACCCTAGGTACATAGCTTCATCAATACCTGCCTCCAGAAGCTTAATTTAGTATTCATTTCTTACCACTTCTTTCATCTTAGGGTTTAACCGTCGTTGGTGATCAAAAACTGGTTTAGCGTCTTTCTCCAATTTTATTTTGTGCTGGCATAGAGTGGGGCTAACGCCCTTAAGATCATCAAGAGTATATCCAATAGCAGCATGGTGCTTCTTCAGAGTTTTCAATAATTTCTCTTCTTCCTGCTCTGAAAGGTTAGCACTAAGAATAACAGGATATATCTTCTTTTCATCAAGATAAGCATATTTGAGAGTATCAGGTAAAGGTTTAAGCTCAAATACGGGTTCACCCTTGGGTGGAGGAGGATCCCATGGGATTTCAACAGGCAAGTTGTGTTTCAAAATGGGTCCCTGTTTAAAGAATACTTCATCTATTTTTCTTCTTTCATTCATGAACATATCATTTCCATGGTCTAGCAAATATTGTTCTACAGGATCATTAGGAGGCACGGCAATAGAAGCAAGACCAATAATTTCATCCTTACTAGGCAATTCTTTATCATGGGGTTGTCTACGAAATTTAGCAAAATTAAAATCATGAGACATACCCCCTAAACCAACAGTAACAATCCTTTTCGCAGTCTATCTTAGCATTAACAGTATTCAAGAAGGGTCTACAAAATATAATGGGACAAAAGTCATCTTGCAGGGAACGAAGAACAAGAAAATTAGTAGGATATTTAACTTTCACACACAAGACTTCAACGTCTCTAACAATCCCAATTGGTGAAATAGTATCTCTATTGGCAAGCTTAATTGTAGCATCAAGATCTTCTATCTTAGCAGGTGCAATATCATGCATAATTTCTTTGTATAAGGAATGAGGTATTACACTCGCACTAGCACCCATATCACATAAGCCATGATAACAATGATCTCCTATTTTAACAGAAACAACAGGCATGCCAACGACAGGTCTATGTTTATTTTTAGTATCGGGTCTAGCACTTCTAGGAGCTTCATCATAGAAGTAAATAACATGCCCATCAATATTATCGACCAAGAGATCCTTAACCATAGCAATACTAGGTTCAACGGCACCAGAAATCCTTCTTGCAAATAATGTAAATGCGAGGGAGATAAGTTTGTGATGGGTACTTGGTATGTCTTGACTTCAGCGAAGACCTCCTTGGCAACGGCGCTAGAAATCCTTCTTGCCATGTCTTGAGCTTGCATTGGTTTTCCTTGAAGAGGAAAGGGTGATGCAGCACAGTAGCATAAGTATTTCCCTCAGTTTTTGAGAACCAAGGTATCAATCCAGTAGGAGGCTCCTCAAAAGTCCCACACACCTACACAAACAAACAAAGAACTCACAACCAACGCGATAAAGGGGTCGTCAATCCCTTCACGGCCACTTGCGAAAGTGAGATCTGATAGCGATAGTATGATAAGATAAATATAGTTTTGGTATTTTATAATATAGATTGGAAAAGTAAAGATGCAAATAAAAGTAGATTGAAAGCTTATATGATAAAAGATAGACCCGGGGGCCATAGGTTTCACTAGTGGCTTCTCTCGAGATAGCATAAGTATTACGGTGGGTGAACAAATTACTGTCGAGCAATTGATAGAAAAGCGAATAATTATGAGATTATCTAGGCATGATCACGTATATAGGCATCACGTCCGTGACAAGTAGACCGACTCCTGGCTGCATCTACTACTATTATTCCACACATCAACCGCTATCCAGCATGCATCTAAAGTATTAAGTTCATAAGAACAGAGTAACGCATTAAGAAAGATGACATGATGTAGAGGGATAAACTCATGCGGTATGATATAAACCCCATCTTTTTATCCTCGATGGCAATAATATAATACATGCCTTGTTGCCCCTGCTGTCACTGGGAAAGGACACCGCAAGATTGAACCCAAAGCTAAGCACTTCTCCCATTGCAAGAAAGATCAATCTAGTAGGCCAAACCAAAATGATAATTCGAAGAGACTTGCAAAGATAACTTAATCATACATAAAAGAATTCAGAGGAGATTCAAATATTTCTCATAGATAAACTTGATCATAAACCCACAATTCATCGGATCTTGACATACACACCGCAAAAAGAGTTACATCGAATAGATCTCTAAGAAGATCAAGGAGAACATGGTATTGAGATTCAAAGAGAGAGAAGAAGCCATCTAGCTAATAACTATGGACCCGAAGGTCTGTGGTAAACTACTCACAACTCATCAGAGAGGCTATGGTGTTGATGTAGAAGCCCTCCGTGGTCGATTCCCCCTCCGGCGGAGCACCGACGAAGGCTCCAAGATGGGATCTCGCGGATACAGAAGGTTACGGTGGTGGAAATAGTTTTTCATCGTCGCCCCTGTTGTTTTCGGGGTACGTGGGTATATATAGGAGGAAGAAGTACGTCAGTGGACACCCGAGGGGCCCACGAGATAGGGGGCGCGCCCAGTAGGGAGGGGCGCGCCCTCCACCCTCGTGGCCCCCTCGGCAGCTTCTTGACTTGCACTCCAAGTCTTCTGGATCACGTTTGTTCCAAAAATCATGCTCCCGGAGGTTTTATTCCGTTTGGACTCCGTTTGATATTCCTTTTCTTCGAAACACTGAAATAGGCAAAAAAAAACAGGAATACGGGCTGGGCCTCCGGTTAGTAGGTTAGTCCCAAAAATGATATAAAAGTGTAAAGTAAAGCCCATAAACATCCAAAACAGGTAATATAATAGCATGGAACAATCAAAAATCATAGATACGTTGGAGACGTATCACCTGCAAGCTTAAATAATCCACAAACTTCATCCACATAGATTAGGTGCATATCGGGATGTAATGTTCCATCTCCTGTAAAAGGATCAGCTAGCAGCTTCTCTATCATACCCGAAGGAATTTCAAAGTAAACATTTTCAGTAGGTTCAGTAGGTTGAGGATCAACTCTTTGCTCTACTGGTCGGGGTGAAGATACCCCGAACAAGCCCCTCAAAGGATTATTTTCCATAGTAACAAGTGACAGTAAATTTTTCCTTACCAAATTCCACCTACCAAAGGCGCTTCACTCCCCGGCAATGGTGTGAAAAAAGAGTCTTGATGACCCACAAGTATAGGGGATCTGTCGTAGTCCTTTCGATAAGTAAGAGTGTCGAACTCAATGAGGAGCAAAAGGAAATGACAAGCGGTTTTCAGTAAGGTATTCTCTGCAAGCACTGAAATTATCGGTAACAGATAGTTTTGTGATAAGGTAATTCGTAACGGGTAACAAGCAACAAAAGTAAACAAGGTGCAGCAAGGTGGACCAATCCTTTTTGTAGCAAAGGACAAGCCTGGACAAACTCTTATATAAAGGAAAGCGCTCCCGGGGACACATGGGAATTATCGTCAAGCTAGTTTTCATCATCCTCATATGATTCGCGTTGGTACTTTGATAATTTGATATGTGGGTGGACCGGTGCTTGGGTACTGCCCTTCCTTGGACAAGCATCCCACTTATGATTAACACCTCTTGCAAGCATCCGCAACTATGAAAGAAGAATTAAGGTAAACCTAACCATAGCATGAAACATATGGATCCAAAGCAGCCCCTTACGAAGCAACTCATAAACTAGGGTTTAAGCTTCTGTCACTCTAGCGACCCATCATCTACTTACTACTTCCCAATGCCTTCCTCTAGGCCCAAACAATGGTGAAGTGTCATGTAGTCGACGTTCACATAACACCACTAGAGGAGAGACAACATACATCTCATCAAAATATCGAACGAATACCAAATTCACATGACTACTTATAACAAGACTTCTTCCATGTCCTCAGGAACAAATGTAACTACTCACAAATCATATTCATGTTCAAAATCAGAGGGGTATTAATGTGCATAAAGGATCTGAACATATGATCTTCCACCAAATAAACCAACTAGCATCAACTACAGGAGTAATCAACACTACTAGCAACCCACAGGTACCAATCTGAGGTTTGGAGACAAAGATCGGATACAAGAGATGAACTAGAGTTTGAGAGGAGATGGTACTGGTGAAGATGTTGACGGAGATTGACCCCCTCCCGATGAGAGGAATGATGGTGATGACGATGGTGATGATTTCCCCCTCCCGGAGGGATGTTTCCCCGGCAGAACAGCTCCGCCGGAGCCCTAGATTGGTTCCGCCAAGGTTCTGCCTCGATACGGCGGCGCTTTGTCCCAAAAGCTTCCTTATAATTTTTTTGAAGGCAAAAGACACCTTATACCAAAAGATGGGCATCGGGGGGCTTCCATGTGGCCCACGAGGCAGGGGGCGCGCCCAGGGGGGTAGGGCGCGCCCCCACCCTCGTGGACAGTGGATGGCCCCCCTCTGGTGCTTTCTTCGCCCAATATTTTTAATATATTCCAAAATTGACTTTCGTGGAGTTTTAGGACTTTTGGAGTTATGCATAATAGGTCTCTAATATTTTGCTCCTTTTCCAGCCCAGAATCTAGCTGTCGGCATTCTCCCTCTTCATGTAAACCTTGTAAAATAAGAGAGAAAAGGCATAAGTATTGTGACATAATGTGTAGTAACAGCCCATATTGCAATAAATATCGATATAAAAAAGCATGATGCAAAATGGATGTATCAGGGGCTCACTAGCATAGCTATGCCCCTTTAGGCTTGGACACCTAGGTGTATTCACCAAAAAAATCCGGGTTATCCTGCCTTTGTAAGTTGGCCGCTCCGCCTAGGTAATCCTGGAATGACCCGCTGCACTCTTGACTATTATTCTTATAAAGACAGTGAACTTGTCAAGGTTAAAACGGCAATTGGTCATGTGAGGCCTGGCTTACAAGGTTTTGAATTAAGGTTTAACTCAGCGGCTGTGCGGCCCATGAAAGCACTTGGGTTTTTGGCTTGGCGGCCTATGAAAGCCTCGTTTTCTGATTTGTCTTTTGTTTGAACATTTTTGGGGGTTTTGTCTCTTATCACATATCAATACATGATTGAAAAACCGATTAGGGCCATGTTGCCTTATGGTTCATGTATATCTTTATCCGGAGTGTTATTAACCCGGCCTGGCTTTGGACTTTAAGTCACCAGGATAAAATGATGATACATTTAGAGCTTCCCGCTCAACTTTTGGGATATCACCCCTTGCTGCATGCGGTGTTATAAGCCGGCATTATGAATATATTGAACGGGGCATTGTGCTCCTGTCCATAGGCTATTGCCTTTACACATGACTTATGATAAGTCGGCGGGATGAACAAATATCACAGGTATGATATTTATTTCTTTATATAAGGTTTTTTATAAACCGGCCCTGATTAGGGCTGATTAGTCCTTAGTGGTTTTTTATATCTGGGGTATCATGACCCGCCCTGGGGTAAACCGCCACGGCACTTGTTGTCTATTTATATACAGGGGGAAACGACAAACCAGATCTGCATAATTGATCATACCACAAAGTATAAGGGACGAATTTCCCAATGATGGATCATCAGTGTTATGCAAGCGAAACGTGCATGATGGCACGGCAGATCAGTATTTTACTAGCCTATTACAAGGCAACTGGTGGCCCAAAAGAATAATTGTTTCATAGTTTCACGAAGAACAGACGCTAAGCCGACCTGTGGCTTACTGGTCTTGGCCTTGATGAGTTGAAGGTTGTGGATCCTCCAACGCCGGCTCATCCTGTTCTTCTTCACCCGTTGGCTAGAAATCGGTGGTTGCTCAGTTGATCCCGGTCAAGTCTCTGAATACAACTTCGTCACTTATAAGAGTGGACGGGTCAATATCAGGGGTGAAAGTATGCTTACAGATGGGCGGAGTCAGATCCTGTGACTCGTGAATCGGCGCCTTGATCTTCTTGTTGTCGGCATCATAAACCGGCTGGTAATGTGTAAGATTGGTATCTTCAGCTAGCTTACTTGCCAGATGGTGCATTTCCCTTGCTATGGTGACAAAGTCTTCTGTGCTAAAGGGGGACCCGTCTTCTTTGACACTGGGGCAGCCAATTGCTAGGTCTGCCGGATCAAGATCAGCCTGTCATGCCTTGGCCCAGTTAGTGCAGTAAGCGCACTCGCTCTTGCAGCAGATTTCTTCAGCTCTTCGATCCTCAAAGGCATCACAGAAAGCTTCTCCAATGTTTCCTTGATAAGGGTGGAGGGATGCTTCTTGTGTGCAGCTGTGCAGATGACCCGTTACGCGCGTGTATATAATTGCTCTACAAGTGTGTAGGCGGCCTTCAACTTTTTGCGCATATCTGTGCAAAGGTGAGCAACTCTGGAGCCTACATCAACAAGGAATTTATAAGTCGGGTCAATAATGATCTAAATGCATTCAAGGAAAGTACTGAGATGAAATTACTTACCAAAGATGGCAGTAGTCATGGCATTGATTTGATGTTTTAAACCGGCGAGCTCTTTAGCTACCGACTTCAGAGCCGCTTCCGCATCTTCCGCTCTCTTTAACATAGCTGACTTCTCTGTTTCCCAGCTAGTTTGATCGGCTTTGAAATCTTTTTTCAACTTTTCCATATCTGCTAAGGCAGTGGTTAGTTCAGCTTTGGCTTTGGAAGTTTCTGCTTGCTAGGATTTAATGTTCTCTTGCAGATCGGCGACTTGGGATTCTTTGCCATTAAGCTCAGCCTGAAAGATATAAACAACGAGTAAGGGTGATTATGAATTTATTTGAAGTCCCAAGCATAATACAAGTATTTTACTTGGCACTTGGGGGCTAATGCACCTAGCTCTTTTTTCAAGACAAGTTTATGATGACCTGACTATCATATGTTGAATATAGCCGATTCATGGGGGCTATATATAATTAAGTTTCTGTATCTATATGTTATTATCCAGAGACCCGATTTATCTTAACAGATTAAGCCGGCCCTTGAGGGCTACAGACGGAAATCAAAATGTTATTATCCAGAGACCCAGCTTATTTTGACAGATTAAGCCTGCCCTTGGGGGCTACACATGCAATGTTGAAGTATTGTTATTGTAAGTCCCAGTTTATGTTGAAGGCATAAACCGGCCCTTGGGGGCTACAGGATTTGATCTATGGAGATTATTGAAGTTTACAACACATGCTATTCTATCATATCCAGTAAACTTGGTGGCTAAGGCAAGTATGATTATATGAATAAGAGTTGCAGTGTTTACCTCAAAATGCTCCTTCATCAGATTTACCAAGCCGGCTTCATAATCACGACTGGTGTAAAGGCGGCTTAAATACCTAGAATGGATTTATTGAGCACTGAGTTGAGCATAGCTGTCCAGATTGGTTGACCATTTTCCTTTATCAGCAACAGAGAATTCCTCCTTGGCACTGTGTTTTGACAAAACAGTGGGTGCTACCTCTTGAGCCTGAGTTAGTTTTTACCTTGAAGAGGAAAGGGTGATGCAGCAAAGTAGCGTAAGTATTTCCCTTAATTTTGAGAACCAAGGTATCAATCCAGTAGGAGACAACGCACAAGTCACCTAGTAGCTGCACAAATAATCAAGAACCTTGCAACCAATGCGATAAAGGGGTTGTCAATCCCTTCACGGTCACTCGCAAAAATGAGATCTGATAGAGATAATAAATTAAATATTTTTGGTATTTTTGTTGTATAGATTGGAAATTAAAGATTGCAAAATAGTAAACAAGATTTAAAGAGATGCAAATTAATGGAAAAGAGACCCGGGGGCCATAGGTTTCACTAGTGGCTTCTCTCGAGATAGCATGTATTACGGTGGGTGAACAAATTACTGCCGAGCAATTGATAGAAAAGCACATAATTATGAAGATATCTAAGCAATGATCATGAACATAGGCATCACGTCCATGTCAAGTGGACCGACTCCTGCCTGCATCTACTACTATTACTCCACACATCGACCGCTATCCAGCATGCATCTAGAGTATTAAGTTTTAAAGAACGGAGTAATGCATTAGGCAAGATGACATGATGTAGAGGGATAAACTCAAGCAATATGATATAAATCCCATCTTTTTATCCTTGATGGCAACAATACAATGCGTGCCTTGCTGCCCCTACTGCCACTGGGAAAGGACACCGCAAGATTGAACCCAAAGCTAAGCACTTCTCCCGTTGCAAGAAAGATCAATCTAGTAGGCCAAACTAAACCGATAATTCGAAGAGACTTGCAAAGATATCAAATCATGCATATGAGAATTAAGAGAAGAACCAAATAATATTCATAGATAATCTTGTTTATAAATCCATAATTCATCGGATTTCGGCAAACACACCACAAAGTAATATTACATCGAATAGATCTCCAAGAACATCGAGAAGAACTTTGTATTGAGAATCAAAGAGAGAGAAGAAGCCATCTAGCTAATAACTATGGACCCGAAGGTCTGTGGTAAACTACTCATGCTTCATCGGAGAGGCAATGGTGTTGATGTAGAAGCCCTCCATGATCGATTCCCCCTCCGGCAGATCGCCGGAAAAGGCCCCAAGATGGGATCTCACGGGTACATAAGGTTGCGGCGGGGGGAAAGTGGTTTCGTGGCTCCCCTGATGTTTCTAGGGTATAAGAGTATATATAGGCGAAAGAAGTATGTTGGTGGAGCTACAAGGGGCCCACAAGGGTGGGGGGCACGCCTACCCCCCTGGGCGCGCCCTCCTGCCTCGTGGACGCCTCATGGCGTTTCTGACTTCAACTCCTAGTCTTCTGGTTTACTTTCAGTCCAAGAAAGATCATCACGAAGGTTTCATTCCGTTTGGACTCTGTTTGGTATTCCTTTTCTGCAAAACTCTAAAATAGGCAAAAAAACAAAAACTGGCACTGGGCCTCCGGTTAATAGGTTAGTCCCAAAAATAATATAAAAGAGCATATTAAAGCCCATTAAACATCCAAAACAGATAATATAATAGCATGGAACAATCAAAAATTATAGATACATTGGAGACGTATCAGTAGGTTGGCCTGGCGCTGTATAACCATGCATGGTTATTGCAAGATCATCATCACCAGCCTTATCTTCAATGTGTTTGATAGGTCTTGGCGGCTTAGTAGGACTAGCCGGCTTAGCAGGGCTTGGTGGATTGATAGTTACATCCAGATCCATCGGGTCAGCATCAGCATTGTGCTCAACCAGAGGCGGTTCATCAACTATGGCTTCAGGAGCGTCAGGAGAGGTTCCTACTGTTTGTTGCTCCGGCTCAGAAGGATTCTCAGGTGTTTTCATCACACTTGCCTTTTTACTGGGCTTGGCCATGACCCTATAAATGAAACACAAAGCAAGGTTAGCATAATAGTTGAGTATATGATTGAAAGTAATGGTTTGGTAGCAATACCCTGGCACCGATTTAAAGGTCGGGACATGAGTTCCCGTTGAGTTGCCAGAAGAGGAATGAGATGTTCCTTGATAATTTGAATCAGAGGGATTAAGAGGTTGTCGATAAAGACCAGCCTTGGGATAAATTAATCGGAAGTGATTGAGACCTCTGGACGACACTTGCGAGGAGTAGTGGTGTATGGTAAGCCGGAAGAGAGGATCCCGCTTATGCTGTTTCGGGTCGTACGCCGGGATTCGTGATGCTTCTTATTAAAAATATAGTTGGGATCCAAATAAGCTAAAGGATGAGAAAACCTTACTTTCCGTTTTGCGTGGCGATTTTTCTGTTTTGGCACAGACTCTGAGCCATAGGAAAGAACAATTACCTCGTCGTCACCTGCACGGCTGGCCTTGGCTTCCTCCTGATAACAATCATTGTCAACGAGATGTATAAAAAATGAGCCAAGAGAGTCAAGTTCTACCTCCGACTCATCATCATCACTGTCATCATCCAAGTTTAAATTGGCGGGCTCGGTGTTCCTCTTCTTGGCAGGCTTCTTGGTGACCTTGGTTTTGGTATGAGCCAGTTTTGTTGGCTTATCTTGCAGTTTCTTCTTCCAAAAGGAAGAGTTGGCCTGTTGAGGTCAAAAAGATCATAAGTGGGCAGCATTAATAAGAAATATGATTGAATAAGTGTGCAACACTTACAACGGGCGGTTTGTTGAAAGTGCAAAAAGGACTAAGTCCTGTCTTACTACAATCTGCCCAAGATTCGTTCAACAACACCTTGGTGGCCTTAGTGTTCACTGCGTCTGACAGTTGAATATCACAGTGGCATTGGGGATCTTTCAGATCGCCAGTGTACTCGCACATTAAGCCAGGGCGATGGCTTAGCGGCAAGATCCTCCAGGAGACCCAGCACCGTACAAGGTCAATGCCAGTTAAAGCATTAGCCATGAAGGCCCTGAGTGATGAGGATACAGACCTAGGTTAGGGTCATAGGCCTGACCTATACGTCCTACCCAAGGTCACTAACCTAGAAGATAAAAGGACCAAGAGACAACAGGAGAACGCCAGTCGAATACGTCGAGTGCAATCCACTCGACGACCATGTCACTCGGAGGTCCTCCTCCCTACCGTCACTCGACCATGCATAGAATCACTCGACCTATCGAAGACCAGGAGTCAGAAGGGACCGCAACGGTCGGATGTTCACTCTGTAGTCTTTATAAGCATTAACAACACTTAAGGCTGGCGTTACTAGTAACGCCCCTACTTTATGTACATTAAGCCCCTTGTAATGGAGGTTGGCGGGGGTCCTGGCGCACTCTATATAAGCCACCCCCTCCTATGAGACAAGGGTTTGCACCCCCTGTAATATCACACACACAATCCAATCGACCGCTTCCGGGCACCGAGACGTAGGGCTGTTACTTCCACTGTGAAGGGCCTGAACTCGTAAACCTCGTGTGTACACCTTCACCATAGTTGAGATCTTGCCTCTCCATACCTACCCCCCTTTCTACTATCAGTCTTAGGACCACGACAGTTGGCGCCCACCTTGGGGCAGGTGTCTTGGCGATTTGTTGGTGAGGTTGCAAGTTTTACCGATCATCATCATCATGGTTTCCGGCGGCGGACTGGCTGAGGGCCGTGAGATCCATCTCGGCACGCTCGTTTTCATCGCCGACGACTCCGCATGGCTTCAAGAAGCTCCACTGGACGTTGAGGCGCTCCCCATCCGAGGGGCGACGCACTTGCGCGCGTGCGTTCGCGGCGTGCTTCTCCGGTAGCCGTCGACTCAGTATCTGTCGGCTCCGACAGTGTTGTCACTCCCCGCTGTTCGCCGCCGCAAGCTATCCGGTCGATCGCGGCTCCAGTGGTGGGTGAAGCATGTGGTGGCTCAGCGTTCGGCCACCCATCAAGTCACGGCAATCGAGCCCGACGAAACCCTCCACGGCCTGTTCGATCTGTCGACTGGCTCCACGGAGACCGCATCCGAGTGTGATAGCAGCGACCCGGCGGCAGAAGTCTTGATGGTCGACGGGCCTCACAGACCGCCTGTTTTTTGCAGTGAGGACGGCGGAGATGGAGGCGGCGATCCATCGCACGTCCACGAGGAATACCGAACCGAACCCCTCTCTTCATAGCAGAGGGAAGAACTTCGTCACCGCAACATGGATGCACTCCACATGCCCATCGTTGGAGAAACTCCCGAGGCTCGGGCCTTCGAGGAGGTGCGCCTAGCCAATTTAGCTAAGCGCACTTGACTGGATAACCTTCAGCATGCTCTCGACGAGCGCGCTCAGGAGCGGATCCATGAGTCCAGTCGACGACAGCTTTTTCCGCCTCCACCTAAGGTATACCGTACTCCGATTCAGAACCTCGCAGCTGCAGCCCGAATAGCAGTGTCGATTCAACCTTCCCAGTCGGAGGCTGGCAGAGGGCTGATGCAGATCCGGGCCTTGGTCCAGGCAGCAGGAGAGCAAAACACAGCAGTATCTCAGTCGCGGAATAGGATTCACACCAGATCCATTATAGCGGACACGGTCTAGTCGGTCCACAGCCCAAAATTGCCCCCGCGGCGTGAGGGCCGTGGACAGTATGACCATCCACTCGACCGCAACAATCGTCGCTGGGAACCCACGCCTCCTCCGAGGAGTGCGTCATATGGGCCTCGGCGGAACAATGATAGACGCCGTCACGGTGGCAAACGCAGAGCCTCAGTCGACCCAAGAGAACCAGGCTTCGACGCGAGATCCATCCTCGTTCAAGGCCTGGTCAACCAGAATAGAGCGCACAGAGAAGACCCTGGCAGAGATCGTCCGAGTGGTAGCAGAGTGCATGTATCCGGTCCGGAGTATTTCAGCAGAGCCATCAGGGCGGCGGTGATTCCTCCCAACTTCAGTTGGCAACCGGAGTCAGTAAGTTTGTTGGAGAGTCTAAGCCTGAAACTTGGCTTGAGGATTACTGAGTGGCTGTGCATATTGGTGGTGGAAACGATGAAGTAGCAATGAAGCATTTTCCTCTAATGTTGGAAGGGTCAGCCCGAGTGTGGCTGACTCAGTTAGCTCCGAACAGTATATACAGTTGGGAAGAGCTGGCTCAAGTGTTCGTCAGAACCTTCGAGGGCACGTGCAAACGACCAGCAGGATTGACCGAGTTGCAGCATTGTGTGCAGAAGCCGAGTGAGACCTTGAGAGATTTCATTCAGAGGTGGAACACTTTGCATCACACCGTTGAAAATGTATCAGAGCATCAAGCAGTGTGCGCCTTCAAGGAGGGTGTCAAATACCGAGAGTTGGTCCTGAAGTTCGGTCGGACTGGTGATATGACTCTGACTGGGATGATGGAAATAGCCACCCAGTAAGCTAATGGGGAAGAAGAGGATCGACTCCGTAGTAGAAAGAGTAAGCCAGTCGGCCAAGAGATCGGTGGAGGTAATTCCAATCGGAAACAGAAGCGTAAGGTTGAGCCTGTGGCACCCGGTGAGATCGCAGCGGTGGCTCAAGGGAAGTTTAAGGGAAAACCTAAGGGGCCCTGGCCCCCTAAGAAAGTGAAAGATCAGGCAGGAAATGATGTGTTGGATTTACCATGTCATATCCACACGAAGAAAGATGAAGAGGGGAATCTGATTTACCCTAAACACACCACTCGACAGTGTCGGCTCCTGATCCAGCAGTTCCGAGGAGATCAACCCAGTGAGAAAGGAAAGGAGTCGGACAGAGACGAGGAGGAGGAAGAAGACGATGGTTACCCCAAAGTCAATTGAACTCCGATGATTTATGCTGACGTTGAGAGCAAGAGTCGATTGAAGGTCGTCAACAAAGAAGTGAATATGGCCGCCCCGGCAGTGACGACCACATACCTAAAATGGTCTCAGACATCCATCATGTTCGACCAGTCTGACCATCCTGCTCGTGTAGCCACCCCTGGGAGGCAAGCACTGGTGGTCGACCCTGTGGTTGGGGGCACTAGACTGACTAAAGTACTGATGGACGGTGGCAGTGGTTTGAACATCCTTTACACTGAAACCTTGAAGGGGATGGGCATTCCAATGTCCAAACTTAGCGAGAGCAACATGAGTTTTCATGGAGTTATCCCTGGAAAGAAAGCCGAATCACTCGGCCAGATCGCCCTCGACATGGTTTTCGGTGATTCCAAGCATTATCGTAAGGAGAAGTTGACATTCGAAGTCGTGGATTTCCAAAGTGCTTATCATGCCATTCTGGGTAGGCCAATCTACGCACGTTTTATGGCTCGACCATGTTATGTGTATCTCAAGCTGAAGATGCATGGCCCCAAAGGTATGATCACAGTTACTGGCAATCGGCAGAAGGCAGAGGAATGTTTCCAGAAAGGTTCCAAAATTGCCGATGCGCAGATGGCAGCAGTTGAGTTCCAAGAGTATCAGAAGAATGCAGATCCGAGTGATTTTCTCCGAGCCAAGAAGCCTGCTACAGATTCTGCATTTCAATCGACTGGTGAAACGAAGCCGATTCATATTCACCTGACTGATCCCAATGCTGCACCGACTCATATATCAACAACACTCAACAGCAAATAGGAAGAAGCGCACATCCAGTTCCTCCGTGAGAACTGGGACATCTTTGCATGGAAACCCTCTGACATGCCAGGTGTACCCAGGGGACTGGCTGAGCACCGTTATCGTGTCGACCCAAAGGTAAAACACGTCAAATAGCACCTTTGTCGGTCTGCCGTGCAAAAGAGGAAAGCAATTGGCGAAGAAGTGGCTCGGCTGTTGGCAGCAGAGTTCATCCGTGAAATCTACCACTCCGAGTGGCTAGCCAATGTAGTCATGGTCCCTAAGAAGTATGATTCACTTCGTATGTGCATTGATTTCAAACATATCAATCGGGCCTGCCCGAAAGATCACTTCCCTCTCCCTCGCATCGATCAGATTGTTGACTCGACTGCAGGGTGTGAGTGCTTGTCTTTCTTAGATGCATATTCCGGGTATCATCAGATCCGACTTTATGGTCCCGATGAAATAAAAACAGCCTTCATCACCCCATTCGGGTGCTTTTGTTATGTCACCATGCTGTTTGGTCTTAAAAATGTTGGAGCTACATTCATGAGAATGATTCAGAAGTGCCTGCTCACTCAAATCAGTCAGAATGTAGAAGCATACATGGATGACATCATGGTCAAGTCACGTAAAGGTTCTGACCTACTGACTGACCTCGCAGAAACCTTTGCCAACCTAAGAAGGTATGATATCAAGCTTAATCCGTCAAAGTGCACATTCGGAGTTCCAGGTGGAAAGTTACTCAGTTTTCTTGTTTCCGAACGAAGGATCAACGCCAATCCAGAAAAAGTTGATACCATCCTCCGAATGAAGCACCTTGTCCGAGTGCATGACGTCCAGAAGCTGACTGGTTGTTTGGCCGCCTTGAGTCGATTCATTTCTCGTCTCAGTGAAAAGGCCTTGCCTCTTTACCGATTGATGAAGAAATCTGATAAGTTCGAGTGGACTGAAGAAGCTGATGTAGCGTTTGCAGAGCTCAAATCCCTGCTGTCTACCCAGCCGGTGCTCGCTCCGCCAATCAGCAAAGAGCCTTTACTGATTTACATTACAGCCACTGGACAAGTCGTCAGTACAGTACTCACGGTCGAGCGAGTGGAGGAAGGAAAAGCTTACAAGGTTCAGCGCCCAGTTTATTATCTCTCTGAAGTTTTAACTCCATCCAAGCAACGATATCCACATTATCAGAAGCTTGTCTATGGAATATACATGACCATGAAGAAGGCTGCATATTATTTCTCTGATCACTCCATTACGGTCGTCAGTGACGCACCATTATCTGAAATCCTGAATAACAGAGATGCAACTGGTCGAGTGGCAAAATGGGCGATTGAACTCCTTCCCCTGGATATCAAGTTTGAGGCAAAGAAGGCCATCAAGTCCCAGGCGATCGCAGATTTCCTTGCCGAGTGGATTGAACAGCAATTACCGACTCAAGTTCACTCGGAGCATTGGACTATGTTCTTTGATGGCTCCAAGATGCTGAATGGTTCAGGTGCCGGGGTAGTACTGGTGTCCCCCCGTGGAGATAGGCTCAGCTATGTTCTCTAGATCCACTTTGATTCCTCTAATAATGAAGCCGAATATGAAGCACTTTTATACGGGTTGTGTATGGCCATTTCAATCGGCGTCCGCCATCTTATGGTCTACGGCGATTTAGATCTGGTGGTTAATCAAGTGATGAAGGAATGGGATGTCAGGAGCCCGGCCATGACTGGTTATTGCAATGCAGTAAGAAAGCTGGAAAAGAAGTTTGAAGGGTTGGAATTTCACCACATACCCCAACTGAAAAATCAAGCTGTAGATGAGTTGGCAAAGATAGGTTCAAAAAGAGAGGCCATTCCCCGTAATGTGTTTTTGGAACATATTCATTCACCCTCAGTTCAGGAGGATCCTTTCACTGAAGGGTCACCACAGCCCAAGAGCGTCACAGATCCGACTGAAGTCGAAGTCCTAGCTGTGGTCGACTTGGTCATGGAGGTTTTGGTCATCACCCCCGACTAGACAGTGCCGTATATTGCGTACATTCTTAGGAAAGAGCTTCCATAGGATGAAGGAGAGGCTCGACAGATCGTCCGACGGTCTAAAGCCTTTACCGTGATGAGAGGTTAGTTGTTCAGAGAAAGTGTAACTGGAGTCTGCCAGAAGTGCATCACGCCAGAGGAAGGCCGAATGATCCTCAATGATATTCACTCGGGGACCTGTGGTCACCATGCGTCCTCTCGGACCATCGTGGCCAAAGCATACCGAGCCGGATTTTACTGGCCACGTGCCAATGAGATGGCAAAGGAAATAGTGGACAAGTGTGAAGGTTGCCAGTTTTACTCCAACATGTCCCATATACCTGCATCAGCTTTGAAGACTATTCCTCTCATCTGGCCTTTTGCTATTTGGGAATTGGACATGGTTGGACCTCTGAGGACTGGCAGGAGCGGATTTACCCATGTGCTAGTAGCAGTCGACAAGTTTACCAAGTGGATCGAAGCCAAGCCCATTAAAAACCTTGAAGCAAGTACTGTTGTGAGTTTCATCAGAGAATTGATATTCAGATATGGTGTACCGCACAGCATCATCACGGACAATGGATCGAACTTCGACTCTGATGAATTCAGAGCCTTTTGTGCTTCCCAATGCATGAGGGTCGATTACGCTTCGGTCGCCCATCCTCGGTCGAATGGGCAGGCTGAGCGAGCGAATGGATCGATTCTCAAAGGACTGAAACCCGGTTGATGCGTGACCTCAAGCATGCAGTAGGAGCTTGGGTTGATGAGCTCCCTTCAGTGCTTTGGGGGCTGAGGACAACTCCTAATCGGTCGACTAGACGGACTCCGTTCTTCCTAGTCTACGGAGCCGAAGCCGTACTCCCGAGTGATTTGCTCCACAACGCGCCCCGAGTTGAACTCTTCTTAGAAGAGGAAGCAGAGCAGGCTCGGCAAGATGCAGTCGACCTCCTGGAAGAAGAAAGAGAAATGGCCTTGATCCGGTCGACCATTTATCAGCAAGACTTGCGTCGATTCCATGCCAGAAACGTGAGGGGTCGGGCATTTCAGGAAGGAGACCTAGTTCTCCGAGTGGACCAGCAGAATCCACACAAGCTGGCCCCCGCTTGGGAATGCCCTTTCATCGTCACCAAAGTGCTCCACAATGGAGCATATCGTCTCTTCAACGTCGAGCGCAACAAAGATGAACCACACGCTTGGAACGCGGAACTGCTTCGCCCTTTTTACTCTTAAGTACTTAGGCTGATGAGATGTAATAAGAAGTACCTTTTTAGTTTGGTTATCGAAAGACATGATTTTACAGTCTTCCGAATGATTGTTGTTTATTTCTTTTTTACATATCGCCTTAGCTATGAATCTGTTTCGCCTAAGAGAAAAAAAATCCTATCGAGTGGTGAGTCTGCCTCTCACTCGGGGGCTTAGCTGCAGTCCAGTACTCGCCTAAGTGATAAAAATCCTACCGAGTGGTGAGTCTGCCTCTCCCTCGGGGGCTTAGCTGCAGTCCAGTACTCACCTAAGTGATAAAAATCCTACCGAGTGGTGAGTCTGCCTCTCCCTCGGGGGCTTAGCTGTAGTCTAGTACTCGCCTAAGTGATAAAAATCCTACCGAGTGGTG